>NC_052063.2:18714111-18816611 GCF_903992535.2 Arvicola amphibius | reverse complement strand
CTAGACGTGAGTTAGTAGTTGCATGAAAGACTAATTTAAACAACAGGCAGGGCCACGGCCTTGTACAGAAGACGGCTAGGAGCCCTATACATAGCCATCCTTGGCAGTAATGCTGTGAGCAATTAGGATGAATCATATTCACATCATATGTAAAATATATCATACTAAGGTAAACGAAGACTGTGTTCTCAGAGATTCAAGAATGAAAGTCTGCTTCAGAGGTCATTAGCTATCGTCTAGTTTTTCTGAGGACTACAATTAAAAAGTCCTTGAGAATCATCTGCCAAGTCCTTAAAGTTATTCAGACAAGTAGGCACCATGGTCTCTTCCTGTTAGTCATTACCAGGTCTGCCAGCCTTTCCAGTCAGATCTGCTTGCTATTTAACCCAGTCATGAAAATAGTCTTTAGCCCAAGTGTAGTAGTCCCAGAAACAGATAGGCAGGACATCTATTTTAAAAATGGTATGGGAATAAGCAATTTAATTTTTTTTCCTCTCCGTCTAGTGTCAAGAATTTTTCTTTTAGGTTTTCTGGGTAATCATCCCTTCTCAAACAGCCCTAAGTTATTATGCGGGTGAAACAGACTCTAATTACAACATGGGACTTTGTCTGGCCCTCACACACACACTCCAAGTAAAAATATACTCCCTCCAGAAGAGTGAGCAAATGAAGAGAATCCTTCAACAAGGTCCCATCTGCTCTCCATTTCCAGACAAAAAAAGGTCGAGTTATGAGAGCATATAATGTCATGAGTACTGCTGTAGGATCCTCTATGACATTGAAGTTTTATTATCCTAGTAGCTTCCAAAGAGGAAACTAACTTTTCTAAGCTCCTATCAGATAGGAGGCAGAAGTCAGAGCTGAACAAGTTAGGTACTTGATGCTAAGGTCCATGTAACACTAATGAAGTCAATACCATTGTAAAATTATTATTGTTATTTGTTTTTGACTACTTCATACAAGTATACAATGTATCTGAATTTGGTTTACCCTGAATTACTCCCTTTTCTTCCCCTAAGTCTTGCTAACCATCTTCTTATACAGTCCTCTTAAAAGTCATATCCTGTGTGGACTGCAAATTTATATATTTCCAAGCATCAGGAACAAACACATAGGCAGCCAAGCAAACAAGTAAACAAGCAAGCGAAAATGAGATAAGCATGACGTAGACAAGACCACAGTAAATGCTAGGTACCTGTGAAAAGAAAGTATTCTCTACATATTTCTAGTGGTCACTCTTATAAGAAGCTGAAATATGTTTTAAAATTATAATTTTGCAATACATCGATTAAAACAAAAAGGATCCCAGAATACATGTCAGAATTGAGAGCATGATTTAAAAAAATGGGATGGGAATGCCAATCACACTTGTCAACAAAAATTTCAAATTTAGTATTTTGTGCTAGTTGTACCAATAAAAACTCCCTTCTTACATTTCTGGAACCAGAACATCCTAACAATGAAAAGAGATCTATGAAACAGAATTATGAGAGTTTAAGAAAATCTTATAGAAAGCTATTTGTCATGTAGATATAAGAGAATTCTGAAGAGCATTTCTGGCAAAGAGAACAGTAACTCCTCATTTATTTTAATTATCTTGGTAACTGAACTATGCAACTTGTACGTGTGAGATAATATAAGTTAAGATTTAAACAACAGTAATTTTTTTTTTGGGTTTCAAGGGAAATCCTAACAGGAAGTAGCCCATTCTTTAATAATCACCTCACCCTTAATTTCTGAAGGATTACCATATAATGTCTTCAAGCATATTTGTTTTCTTAAGTCATCAGCCTTTTGCCATATGGTACCCAAATCCTCCATGTCAAGACAAAGCTGTTTTCTTCGTGGCCATCTTCTGTGGATTCTTCTCTTTAAAATAATCTGTATATAAGATCCTCTTGCAGAGCTAAACAAGGAAGCCAGGGCTCCTAAAGGGGCACTGCTGTTGACTGCCTCTAGTTAGTTACCTATTCTCTTATCATTTGCCTTTGGCTTTCTTGAAATAAACGTTTGCCTTCTCATCTTATTAGCGTCCTGTGTTTTTCCTTGAGTTCTATCTGGTTTCCGCTCCCCCATTCAGGTAATACTATTACTCAATTGAAGTTTCCATCTCCCTTTAAATTGATGCAGGGAACACATCTATCCATGTCCTACCGCTGCTGCTATTCCTTGTGAATTGTTCTTTGGGAATTTGCAAACCATCGCTTCATCTCTTAACACTTTCACTCAATGCCTTCACATGAGCTTTGTTAACTTGATGATTTTCTGCTCTGTTGTCTTCTTCCCTGAGAGACAATTCTCTTTCAACATACATTCACATCCCGATTTGAATTTTCTTTTCTTTTCTTTTCTTTTCTTTTTTTTTTTTTGGTTTTTTGAGACAGGGTTTCTCTGTAGTTTCTAGACCCTGTCCTGGAGCTAGCTCTTGTAGACCAGGGTGGCCTCGAACTCAGAGATCCGCCTGCCTCTGCCTCCCGAGTGCTCGGATTAAAGGCGTGCGCCACTACCGCCCAGCCCGATTTGAATTTTCAACTACCCTATGCATGAAATTTTAAAACAAATGATACCTTTTTTACAATAATAATTTATTAATTTTGTGCATATGAATGTCTATCTTGCACATATGTATGTTCATTGTGTGCGTGTTTTGTATCTGTGGAGGCCATAAAAGAGAGCATCAGATCCCCTGGGACTGGAGTGACAGATGTTTGTGAAATATCATGTGGTGCTGTAAACTGAACTTGGTCCTTTGGAAAAGTAGTAAGAACTCTTAACTACTGGATTACCTCTCCAGCCTCTCCCAAAAAATAATTTTAAAAACTGACAATAATATATTTATAGCAAATAATTCTTTGCTCTAGGAAATATGTGTATGCCTTGTTAAATATAAAATTAAAGTCAGTAAAACAATGAATTCCTGTATGGAGAGTTAATATGTTGAGTCATAATGTGCTAGAATGATTTTAGACTGTGGTCTTTGGAGATGAGTCATCCCAATCCTTCTCAAGCCCATGTCTCAAAGGGTGAGCAGAAACTTTTCAGAAACTGTCTAGGTATCTGGACTGTCTATACAGTGTCCCTGGGTCTCTAGGAGGATGCTCAATTAATTTGGCTGCTACAGATCTATGCCCCACAAGGAAAGAAAAAGAGGCAGATAATCCAGTGTAATCATCCTTTCAAACTAGCCTTTTATATAAACAAACTAATAATACTTTCCAAGATGAGGAGAGCCTATATGCATTGTGTGCCCAATACACCATCCTTGGAAAACATCACCTACAATTAAAAAAAAAACAAAACAAAAAAACAAACAAACAAAAAAAACCAAGCAAGCAGGGTTTATGGAGGAAGCTGCGTGAAAATGTAGCTCCTTTGGTATAATGGAAATGTGATTGAGCAAACCTGGTACTAAAACCCTCCTAGCTTTGTGAAGAAAGAGAGTCATGTACAGATAGCCTTTGTTTTGAGCACAAATGGTACATCAAATACAAGTGATAAATTTCTGGGGAGCTATATAAATGTCTTAGGCATCTAACGACTGAAGGTGTGGCAGAGTGGTAGAGCACTAACTAGCAGATACAAGACTCTGGGTTCAAATCCCAGTAGTGAAAAATATAATCCCAGATGTTCGAGCATTTTGATATTATGTTGTCTTCATGAATATGATTCCTGCTTCTTTATATCTGATTCTAGGTGTTACTGTGGACTCAGTGTTTTCTTATTATGATAACTTCATTGGGATTTATTATAAAGCTATATAACTATCACCAAGATAACTAGGTATGTAATTCCAAATTCCATTAATGGAGGGCAGTTTAAAGCAGTTTACTTTTCTCATTTGGTTACAAAGTACCTGAAAGGAAACTCAAGCAAGCTTGTCCTTACAACCCATGAGTGACTCCAACAGTGTGTGTATTTTAAAGTTAAGCTGATTTCAGTTTCACACATGACTTTTATTTCAAAAAGTACAAGATCATTTCAGAGCATAAAGTGAAGAACATAAAAAGCATATTTGTTGACCTTGGAATTACAGAGCGCTTATTTAATAGTGTTTTAATAAATACTATTGGATACAGACAGCAAACCACATTGTACTTGGCTTTATAGTATTAAAGAAGTTTCTGTTTTTTTTAACGAAAGGACTATGGTGACATGAGCTGTACTAAGTGTTCCTGAAATATGATTATTCTATCTACCTCTTATAGGGAACAATTGATATTTACTGCCTCTGAGGCTCTGTTGAGTGGATGGAGGAAGAGATGGAATGGGGATCAGGAACGAGTTATGAGAACAAGATGTATTGCCATGTTTGTGGCAAAGGCTGATTAAGCACACGAGGCTCAGAAGATAGCGTATAAATCAGGATACTCTGACATCATGATAGAGGAGATGTCTTTTAATGGAACTGACTTCATAGTCTTGGTGAGTCATAAAAAGTCTATTTGAAAAACTGCAACACTAATTAGACATCTGCCAAGTTTGAAGGTTGGCATTGCTGAAGGAGTGCAAACTTTTCAGTAATCTGCTTTTTTGAAGACATCTCTTGGCTAATTGCTAAAGTCTTTTTTTAAAGAAAATAATCACAGATTCTACATGAGCCCTTTAAACAAAATGGACACGTTGGGAAAGAAGGAGGAATACGGCATAGTTCCCTAAAATGACTAAAATTATCACATCAGTGCTTTAAAAGTTCTTGTGGCAATCAATCTCTCTAACATTTTACTTTGTGAAAATTGAAGTAGAACTTGAGCATCACAGAAATAGCTCCTAAGAAACTGTGGAACATGGGAAGGAGTATGATTTGGGATTCCCCTTTGTATACTGTGAATATCATTGGTTAACAAAGAATCTTCTTTGGGCCTATCACTGCACAGAATAGGACAAGACAGCAATTCCAAGCAGACAGAGGAGGAGAGAGTAGGTGGAGTCAAAGAGATGCCATGTAGCCACAGTAGGAGACAGACACCTGGGAACCTCACTTGGTAAACCACGAGCCTCATGGTAAAATATAAAATAATGGAAATGGTTAATTTTAGATATGAGTTAGCTAGCAATATGCTGAAGTGATTGGCCAAGCAGTGTTGTAATTAATACAGTTTCTGTGTGATTATTTTTGGTCTGGGAAGCTGGGAAACAAATGAGCAGTCTCTGCCTACAAAAATGTATTGGCTCAAGGCACATGGTATGGATATTACACTAAGTGTAGCAAGTCTTGTTGCAAAATAATTGATTTTGCCAATATCAGCAGAATTAATTTATCCATCACTTTTTGAAAAATAAGAAATGATTTGTTTTCATATACTAACATAGTAAATGCACAAATAAGAAACCAGCTTGGGTTCTTTATTTCTCAATTCTTTTTATTTATTTATCCTTGTTTCTTCCACTCACTCACAAACATCTATTTATTTCCACACCTTGCTTTGATTTATTGCTCTGTATGAGCAAAACACATCTGAAGCCAATGACTAATGTGCCTTTGTACTAGCTTAAGAAAATTCTCTGAATTTAAAAGTATTATTTTCTCTCCAAATAGTCAAAGAAGTGTGGCTCATTTTCAAGTAAACTCTGAAACACATCTTGTGCACAATAGATCTCCACGTCTTACGCTACTTGCCATGCTCTAGGCAAAATGTACACTGGCCATCTCAATTATTGTTAAAAATGTTCAAGAAAGAGGGCATTTAAAAACCATTCTCAGTCACAATGATTATGGGTTTAAGAGCGCAATAGTTTACATCTTTCTCCATATATACCAATCAAGAGTTTGAATGCATTTTTTGCCACTAGCTTAGCATCTATCTATCTATCTATCTATCTATCTATCTATCTATCAATCTATCTATCTACCATTGATCTATATCTCATTTGTGTGTGTGTTTATTTACTTGTGTTTTTTTTTTTAGAAACCCTAAATCCTTTTTCAGAACTTGGCTATTGTTTTAAGGAGATATAAAAAGTAGGTCTGTTACTGTTAATATACCCAGAAAAATGGATAATTCATCAGAATTAAGACAGCTGAATAAAAGCCAAAATAATAATAATTTTGGGAGTTGGTGAATTTGTTGTATGAAATTAAGTTAGTTCTATGGGCTTTTTCAGAATAATTATAGTTGTTATTAAGTTAGGTCTACAATTTATTTTTTTTTAATTAATTAATTTTTTTTTAAATTTCCACCTCCTCCCCTCCTCCCATTTCCCTCCCCATTCCCCCACTCTCCCTCCTGCTCCCTCTCCAGTCCAAAGAGCAGTCAGGGTTCCCTGCCCTGTGGGAAGTCCAAGGTCCTCCCCACTCCATCCAGGTCTAGGAAGGTGAGTATCCAAACAGACTAGGCTCCCACAAAGCAAGTACATGCAGTAGGATCAAAACCCAGTGCCATTGTCCTTGGCTTCTCAGTCAGCCCTCATTGTCCGCCACGTTCAGAGAGTCCGGTTTGATCACTATATTTATTGTTGAATGATTCTTGGCAATATTAGCTTGGAAAAATAATTCTAGGAAATTTTAGAATTTTTGGACTGCATTTGCCTTAATGTATCATTGTTGGCCAAGCTTATGGGGTCTATTGCACCATAAAGGGAAAATATCATAAATATTAACATGCTTATACTTTGTGTCTGAAAGACACTGTTAACATAGCTCTTATTTTTTTTTTTAACGTTTGTAACTTAAGGCCAATAGCAGGCATGTTGTGTGCTTCTTATAAAGGTTTAGTGAGTTCTACTAAAGAAAACCTATGTTTAAATATTTTTTTGAAACTTCCATGATAGAACTATATTGGGGACACTGTTGTATACTTTTAGCTTAAATCCAACAAAATTGCATTGATAAACCATTTCTGGTTAGAAACAGAGTTTTCTAAACAATTGTGGGCCATTGTACTTGTCCTATGTTTCAATTATAATCAATAGAATTAAATAAATGTAGTATAAGCCATTCCTACATTTGCCAAAGCCAAGACAGGCTAGTGATGGAAATATTTCTGAAATCCCATAGAAATATTCTGGATTCATCTCTAAAACTACTAAGAAATTACACAGCTCCAGGTTTGTTTCCAAATGTATGCTTCACACTGCTTTCATTTGTGTTCATGTCTGCAGATGCCACTGCAGGGCTCACCGTAATCATGATTTCCCATTGACTCCAGAAGGGACATTTTTTTTTCTCAACAATAACGAGAAAATGCTTTCGCTAGCAGTGCTGATCTAATGCAGTAAAATAGGGCTCTTTGGTCTAAAGGAAGCTTTATATTCTTTATCTAAGGCTTTTATCCCCCATCCGGAGTGAATAATGGATTAAAAGATAAACTTGCCAGCTTCCTCCCTCACTGCATCCCTAATCTCTGCATTAGAAAATGCACACTTAGAGAAAAAGCTCGGGAGTCTTGGGAGTCTTACGTTTGATTGACTTTTAGAAGGCTGGTGGAATTTGTATTTCTAGATTTCCAAATGTGTGTAAATATGAGTAATCTTAGGAAATTGGTGGAGGTCATATTAATGAGTTTAGTTTAAATGCTTTTTGCATTGATCCCCCTGAAACTGAAGACCTTTTCATAGAGAAGGTGATATTTACTATTTTATCAGTTTGTCTATTACTGATTTTTAAGTTTTTATCATGAGAAGAAAACTGTAATCTTGCTTCTGAGTTCAATTTTATGCTGCCCTGGTACGTTATTTTTAGAGCTCTGAAGCATAATGTTTGTGTGTGTGTATGCATAATTATATGTAGACTAATATCTAATATTGAGCATATTCTTTTTAATCAGCTTAAAATGAACATCTCTGTGCTGAAATTATGTTATTTTTCCAGAATGTAACTACATATAGCATGGGAGGCACAACTAAATGTGTGTATTCACCAATAATACCTAGGGGTTAATTATTTGCCAACTAAGAGCTGGCTAATCAGATTCTACTTTGATTTTTCACTCTGGATTTCCTATTTACAAGTAGGTCCACAAAAGTTTTATCTTCCCTTGTGGCAAGACAGGGAACTGAACTTCTTATGAAATACAAGTTTATATGTTCATTTATTTAATTTGAGATAGATTTTCATGTATCTCAGTTCCCCTCAAATTCAGTATGTCTCTAAGACTGTCTTAACTCTAGATCTTCCTGCCTTCACCTCATGGGTGGAGTTGTCTTTATGTCTTTGATGGCAGAAGTCACAGAGGAGAGCACACTAATCTTTCATGCTTTTATATCTTCCATTATTTGAGAACATAATATAACAGTGTAAATTCTCACCAAACATCAAGTTTACCAATGAGTTACCTGGCTTGGGACTCCCAGATATTCAAATGTGAGCAATAAATTTCCCTTACTTACAAATTATCAAGTCCTTGCTTGGTATTTTGCTATAGTGGTAAGAATAGATAAGACTATTTCGCAAATGAAGAAGTTTATCTTCTTAAACTTTGATGTCTCCTACTTTATAACTTAATATAGAATAGTGAGGATATATAAGTATTTCCTTCAGAAATACTTGAAACTAAGGTAAATATTTCGTCCAGTAATTGTGGCTTTTGTGAAGACCTACTACAGAAAAAAGAGAGAATGTGCTTTTTGTGAGCCAACACATAAATAAGTATACTAAGTTAATCATTGAATTAATAAATTCAGTGGTCACTTGTGGCAATTATTCCTGCTGTTGAAAACTGAAAGAGAGTATTTGATATTCTCATTTAAAAATCATAAAGTTATTAAGTTGTTAGTCAAAGTTTCTCACTGAGGAATTTGAACATTTTTCAACATGAGAAACATTTCTGTTTTAACCACACTTGCCTGTGTTCTCCTTTGGCCCCTACCACTTTTGGGCTTAGGTCCAGAAGAAAACCAAGGGTGAATCCATAATTTTTCCACCTCTCAACATCCTGAGTGATGGGACTATAAGCATGTACCAAGGTACATGTCTTTTTAATTTCCATAATGCTCCATGCTGCTACGAAACTATCGTTAAAAGTTTCCATGTTTTTTAGTTTTGTTTTGAAAATGACGTGTAAATGTTGGGTTTTGAAATAATCCTCATCTGGCTTCCCAGTTTCACTTCACAAGGACGAACGTGGAAAACTTATTGGTTGCTCAGAGTTTGGGAGAATTCTAGCCACAGGTGCAAACAAGCTTCAGTGGAAATGGATCTTGCTATGTTAGGTTTAGTGACATTAAGTTCTCGTTAAGAAAAGTGTGGAAGGCAACCGAACATGATGTGTATATGGGTGAAGATACAAGAAACCATCGACTTCTATAATTCCTCAAACGGATAAGAAATCACTGACATTTGGAAAGAAATGCAGAAGCAACGCACTTCAGAATGCTTTGGTTTTTCTCATTTCTACTAGGCCATCCATTTAATGCTAAGCCTTTCACATCATAAAGCACAACTATTTGCACAATAAATGTACCAGGTTTCAATAATCAGTCACTCAAATTTTTTTTGCCCCTGGTAAACTTCCTCTTGACAAATCTGAGTAAGTTACAAAGGTGCAAAAATACAAAGGATTTTTTTCTTGTTGCATTAATTCCAAGTCTTTAATATTTAGCCATGGAGATTGATTCCAAGGCCTTGCCTTTGTCAGACAAAAACTCCATTACCCCAATTTCCCTTTTAATTGGAAACAGAGTCTCCCTATGTTGCTCAGACTTACGAAATCACTCTGTAGTTGAACCAGGACTTTGGAGATTCTCTTGCTTCCTCCACTTGAGTAGTTGAGATGACAGGCTGGTAAACACAGTTTAAGAATCCATTTTTATTATCAGATAATCTTGAACTTATTTGTTTTCTTTAAAAAAGAGATTTTAAAACATAACTTATGCTATACAGAAAATAGATTTATAATTCTAATAATGTAATGTTGTATAATTTAATTATATTTTAAAAAGTAGAATGAAGAATGCCTTATTTTTCAGAGATTCAAAGAGTGGTATTTGCAAAACAGCTTTAATAAACATGCTTAGTTTAACCTCTATTTTTCTTTTAATGAGATTTATCAAAGAAATTATCTGAAGATAATAAGAAGACTTATTTTATAGTTTGTGATAAAGCAGTTTTATATAGAGAATACTCAGTATAACATACAATTGATCAATACTTAGAATTGAAACCATTTTTGATAATAAATGACTGTGTAATAGCTAGTATGACATGACAGAAAAAAGCCCTGCTAAAAATAGTTACAACCAAAACCTATGAATCAGAAATAATGAGGAAGTAGGAAAGATGAAAGACTTACCCATTTTACACGAGACAGAGAAATTATACAGTAAACATCAAAGGGACTGAAGTACGCTTACGGAATGGGAATTTTCCTGTTCGTATTGCTGATTATACTTCAAGACTCATCTACAAAGTGTTTTCTGTAATTCAAATCACAGTCACAACTTACACGCTATCTTCCTGAAGATTTTGTTTAAAGTTAGCTACAGGAACTAAAAAAGAGAGCTAGAACTGGAGAATTTTCATTACTTCAAGAAATAATTGTACACTAAAATTTAGCAAGAAAGAAAAATTCTTAAGAGTCTTTATATGAGCTTTTTGATTTTTTTTTCTTTCAGAAGGCCAACACATTTGAGTAGCCTGTTCTGAACCCATCGAAATGTGTGCCTCTGTGTCTTGCATACATTTGGATGCGACACAGATGGAAATAGGACCTGAACTACGAAAGCTCGCAGTGTAAGCCACTATGCTTAGCTGCTCCAAGTCTTCCTGATTAAATTCTGTTTTTCTTCTTTGCATCTTTTTCCTCTCTTCTATTTCATGTTGACTCTTGTCAATATGACTGTGTCTCGTGTCAAACAATGCTTCCAGGCCAGAGCCGTGTTCTCTGTCAGGAATACAACTGTTCTGTAGGGTAGTAACTGACAATAACTGTCCTATATGATAATAACTGATTTTCCTTTTAGGATATGGATCCATATCCTATAACAGACTATGCATCAGGAGGGTGTGAGAAAATACATACTGGCTTGTCAGTGTTTGTGGATAGACAGCGATGTTCTGGCAAATATTTCAAGTTTACTCTCTGATTACCAAAGCTTGAATCAGTAGTACTTGTTGACTTATCTGATGTAATTATACACACCATGGTCACTTTTGTATATTATTTAAGACAGACCTGGGAAGATATATGCAATAACCCACATATAGCATATGCATTTGAAGATAAGATAAATGTAAATAAAGAACCAAAAGAATGGCAAAATGCATTCAATTCTTCAGCAAATGGCAATACATACATATATTAATATGTGTATGATACATTACTTTGAATTAACTAAAAGGCAAATTTGTATATTTTAGATTTTAACAATCACTTTGAAGTAAAACAGCTAAACAAATCCTAGAAAATTTCACATGCTCTGACAGTCTGGCTCAAATATGTCCTGGGAAGAGGCAAGTACTGGTGGGGTTAGTCAGTGACCTACCTTCCTTCTCTAAGCAGGCCCGTCCAGCTATGACCATATCGGTGGATCAGTCAGCGGATGAAGTTAGATCTTCTGATCTAGTCACCTCTTGACACCAGTTGGGGAGCAGCATTCAATAGACAAACCTTTGTAAATGACAATTTATGTCGCATCAACAGTGGTTAATAGAAGGAAGCAAAACTAATTATTTTAACTAGATTGGGAGCGAAGCTCCTGAGAGTCAATTAGTGAATGTACACTAGCCTTTCAAGGAATGCATATAGGTATATGTTTGCCTCTTTTAAATCATTCGTTAGCAATTTTATGCATGGATAGAATGCATTTGGATGCTATTCATCAATAATGCTTTCTCTTATGTCCTCCCTCCCACCCCTTCCCATGAAATTCCATTCTTACTCAGAATATATACATATTTTCAAATGTAAGAGAAATTTGTACTGATTTATCTTAATGAATAAACCTGTGTAAGAAACAAAATTAAGCTTACTATTATGATAGAGTTTGCTCTGTTCTGAATTTTAGTTTTCTACCAAGATTGAGGAAATTAGTTATCTCTGGTAAAATGGCTTCATTATAATGTGATGTTTTATCATCTAAAAATTCTGCAATTGTGGACACTTGCTGTTTAAAAGGACAGGATTGGTGCCCAGAGACACAGGGAGACATGGTTTAGTGACCACTAACTCAGCTGCTTCTTCTTTTCCTTTATTTTTTTTTAAATCTATTTCTGATCCCCAGGTTAAAATGGGCTTCATTAAATGTACTGGCTGCTAATTTATAATCTTTTTAGGATCATATTCTCATTCTTAAGAGAGCACTGAATTTTTTTAGTTGATTTTGAGACTTAGGAGGGATTAAAAAGAACTCTTGAGTTATGAAACCCTTTATTGGCTCACAGTTCAAAAACAAAAACACCAAAAAATGTGATTTATTTTAAGACCCTATTGTAGAAGAGCCCTGGGGGCCTGCTACACTGGGAGGTCATCTGCCTCCTTTCCGAGGGATGTTTCACATCTTCCACACAGAACAAATAAGTGACAGCATGCGTGTTGACAATGTACAGGTCAAAAAGACTCAGTGACATCAATTTTAATACTTTGAAGTCTACATTTCTTGCTGATCTCTTTGGAAATCTAATGTTACTCAGTAATTTCTTTCCAACATACAAATTTACCTTCAGGGAGGATGTGGCATGATTGTAGAGACTAGGAATGTCCATGATAGATGTTATCATCCATTTTGTACTGTTGTGACAGATTGCCTAAAGCTAGGGTATTTATAAAGAGATGACATTTATTCTTTGAGTTTGGAAGACTGAGTTTAAGTTCAATTATTGAGTTCCCATCCAGTGAGGCTTTTCTTGCTGCTTCTTTTCAGAAAAGGAGAGGAAACAGGAAGCAAGAATGAACAAAAGAGGGAGCTCACAGCCTCAAATCATTTATCACTGACGTTTATCTATTCATTTAGGTGGCACCTGCATGACCTAGAGACATCCCATTAGGCCCACTTCTTGGCCCTGCTTTATGAAGTCGAAATTTCTGACAAATGATTTCTAGGAAACATATTTAACTTACATTATAGCGTATAGCAAAGGGCATCAGTTTGACTTCCTTCATTTATTAGCATGGCTTTCTGCTGCATAACAACCAACCGAGGGGCAGTATATCAGACTCGGGCCAGTTACTGGGGCTACTGAACAAAGAAGTGCTAAACAACTAGAATTGCACTAGTGTTATGTATGAGTAGTACTAGTTGTCTAGCAATTGACAGTGGCAAGTTAATGCCCCAGCTCTTTGTAGATACTGAGTCTCTGCTTCTCTCCTTCAGGCTGTGGTTTGCAGCTAATACTGCTGTGGTATTGTTCTCACTATTGCGTATCTTACAGATGAGGGTGGCAAGAAACAGGGACTGTCAATTGTGTACTGACTTTTTATTAGAAAGAGTGAAGCACAAACGTTTGTAGAGTGTCCTCTAAAATGTCCTCATTTGATGTCCTTATATACCTTCCACAAGCAATTTTAGACAGGCTAGGGAATATGGCAGGCAGCCTCCTAGGCAGGCTTCAATGATGTCCTCCCCTTGACCCTCAAGTTCACATCTTATTTTCTTCTGTTTATTATAGAGTGGACCTGTCAACTTGCTTTTGCTGTATAGAGTATAACAGAAATGATGCAATGCCACATTGGAGACTAGTCGCCCTGGGTTTTCCAACGTGCTTAGCCCCTTGTTTGCTGTAATAGCCATCAGACACCCTGGTACTAATTGCTCTGTGGAGACCCATGGTAAGAAATGAGTGGGCTTCGAGTAATAGCATCAAAGAATCAAAGAATAGATTCTTACCAAGAATGACGTAGCCAAGCTTGTCAGACCCGCCCCTAGACAAGACTTAAGATGATTATATCCCCAGCTGACGTTCTGATTATAGCCCATAGGTGAACCAAGAAAACCTGCTACATCTAGATACCTTACCTATGGAGAACAAGAGATGCCCATTTTTAAAGCCACTGAATTATGATGTATTTGCTTACAAGAGGCAGTTAACTAATACAGATCTGATTCACTTTCATTTTTCTAAATGCCACCCTTGTACAAATACACATCCTATAATTACACGCTGGCCTAAATTAACTTCATAAGAATGATGATATCCACCAGGGGCTAGGTGAGAAAGAGCTGATTCCTCAAACAATAAACGAGTACAGCTTAATAAAGGGCCTACGTAGAGTTTGATGGAAAAGGATGTAAGAAACAACAAAGGATGGAGAAATCCTCAGATACTAGCCTTAACAGAAACTGCCAAAACGTGGCCTGCAGGACTTTGGGAATGTTACTGGCGCCAAGAGGAATAGATGCTGAAGGAAGCAGGCTACTCTTCCACCGAGATCTTCAGGCTTAGCTGCCAGAGTCGCTCACCAGAAATTAGAGAAGGCTATCAGTGCAGTGATTTCTCCCTTTCGCTCCTGCCATGTGTATATATGGGTGCACATACAGGTATATGCCCGTGTGGAGACCATAGTTTTATACTGAGGTGTCTTCTATTGCATCCTACCTTAATTTCTGAGATAGGAACTGTTTACTGTACCTGAATGTGAGAACTCAGCTAGGCTGTCTGGCCAATAAGCCCTTAGTAGCCACCTGTCTCTTTCCCCAAAACTATGGGATTATATTTATTATTCAAACTCAAATTTAGCAATCCAGAAGCAAGAAAGTCTGAAGTTTGGGGAATTCTGTGAAGCAGTATGCAGAAGAGAAAGGTTATGAACCACCATACATGTGAAAAGAGACTAAAGAACATGGGACATGCACAGGTGGAGGTCCACTGAAGCCAGAAGGTAAGATGAAGTGTGGGTACAAAGCATTTGAGGACAGTTGGATGTTACTTTTTAGCGAAAATATAAAGCCTCCTTATCCTAGACACAGGCTATGCTACTCTTCCCACCATCTGTTCTCCATCACAGATTTCAGGCCAATGCAAACTAAGTAAGCGCAGACCTCTTTTATATCCAGCCTTGGATGAACTTGACTTTATGTACTTTGGAAGATTTCATTGGAAGAATGATGTTGGATAGGGTAATGATGCTCCTGCAGGCATAGGGTCCCTGAATGGCCGTGCAAAGAAAAGATAAAGGTGACTATAAACTAAAACATACTCACAATTTCTAAAAGAAGATGAGATGTTAATTTTCAAAATACTTGCTTCTTTTCTCTTGTTGTGTTAACTATTTCAGTGTTAACTATTTCAAGGGTATAGGGATTAAGGTGTAGTAATGAATTTTCTTTCAAATCGCAGATGTCGCTGCTCATTGTACCTTAAATACATTTGACTTTAAGTCTAACCTTGCTAGTCTTAACTAAACTTGATTAAGATTCTAAGGAAGTAGTAGAAACCTTCCATTCTAAAAATCAACATTCCCAATAAGGGGCCAATTCCCCATAGTGGATAAAATATTATCTCCAATCTCCCTTGCCTTTCTGAGAATTTTGCTTGACCACCTCTCCCACTGAGAAGTAATACGTGTAATGCTCCTTAAACCTGGAATGCTTATCACTAACAACAGCAAAGTGATGTGGTGAGCCTTCAAGTTGCATATTAATGGATGCAATTTCAACTTCATTGGCACCTTGCAGTCCTATTGCAATAGTAGGCTGTGAGGAGCTGGTTCACAGAGGCTGGACCTATTAGCAGCCTTTAGGAAGATGAATAAGACAAAACCCATGCTTGCTAAGATGCCTTTGTGGGCAAAATGTGCTTGTCATGTAATCCTGGCAACCTGAGTACAATCCCAGGATTTTATGTAAAGGTCAAAGGAGAGAATTGCCTGTACAAGGTGGGTCCAGATCTCCACACACCCTTTGTGGCTTCCAAACACACAGACTCTTAAAAAGATTTTCTTTAAGTCTCTCTTAGTGTCTTCATTGTCTAAGTTCTCTGGGATTGTGGAGTAGAAAGTAGAAAAAGACATGATCTTCTGAGTGAATTGGGAGCATGGGGACCTTGGCAGAGGGTTGAAGGTGGGAGGGGAGAGGCAGGGAGGGGAGCAGAGAGAAATGTAGAGCTCAATAAAAATCAATAATAAAAAAAGATTTTCTTTAAGAAAAATCTCAGGCTCCAAAAAGTAGAACCAGGAGCTTAGGGGGCAGAGCTAGCGCTAACAGTAACAACAACAACAACAGCAGCAACAACAACAACAACAACAACAACAACAACAACCATGCCTAATCAGTGAGACTGGACTTAATTTTTCTCCAGAAACATGCTGGTTTCATCACCACTGTATAGCTGTGCTTCCTGTCTGTTTTCTCACTTCATTACCATGGTAGTGTTTACAGCAGGAATCTTATGGGCATTCCACTGTTGTACGTTTGTGTATTGGGAAGACAACGTTTGTTCACAAGCTTTCCGAGGGAGCACTGACAGTGCTGATGAAATACGTGGAAGCCATGCTGCTGCTTAAAAAGTCTGAGCGGCACCTGGACCTGATTTCCATCAAAAGAGGTTTAGCTTGAGGCAGATAATTCAATTGGATTAAACTTGAGAATTTTACATGTGAATAATAAATGGATTTTTGGCAACAGAGTGAAGGCAGCAGAACATTACATTTCTCAAAATAGCTCCAAATATATCTTGTTGTCATATGTTCTTACCCTATGGTGTCTTCCACGAACTTTTCACTGATGGGAACACGGACCTGATAGTGCTCCTTCTTTCATTTGGGTATACCTGCTAATACAGCATCTTCTCAGATGCGTTATAAAAGCCAAGAAAGAGTCTGTCTTGTCTTGGGATTGATATATTTGATTGCTAAGCTAAGTTGCCCTACCCAAGGTCTGTACCTACTACCCCCATTTCAAAGCTGGTTTTGGCTCCAAAATATTTTGTTACTTCTAGTGTTTAGGTTTTCTTTAAAAGAAATAGCAAACTATGCAGAGCAAAATATATTTTTTTAAAAAGATGAAACTAAAGCAATATGCTATTAAACTGTTGGCTTTGGGCTGCCTACTTTGAATTTCTAACCTGCAAAATCAGTGAACACATTAGGCTTATTCACATTGCTAAGTTTGTGAAGTTTGTTTTGTAACTATTGTAAGATGAGCATGCTGTTTTCATCCATAGTCTATTCCATAATAGCTTAACTTTTGAATTATTTCACAGGGGAGGACTTTAGACATGTCAGTGACTTCACAATTCTTTTGCAAATAATTTGAAGTCAGTCTTTGATTCTGGGTTATTGGATTACTTACTATTAAGATCATTATCCTAACTAGATTTTTTTTTTCTTATTGCTTCATTAACCAACCATTTTGGGTGACTGTCTTCTTAGTATATTTCTTTTTCATGTTGTTGGTGCCAACCCCGGGCACTTAGTGGTTCTGGGTTGCATAAAACGGCAGACTCAGCAACACTGAGGAGTAATTTAGTAAGTAGCATTTCTGCAAAGTCCCTGCTTCAGATCCTGCCTTGCTTGTGTTCCTTGACTAGCTTCCTTTCATGAATGAGCATAAGGTATAAGGTGAAATGAAGCCTTTTCTCAGCAAGCTTCTTTTGGTCGTGGTATCTGTCACAGCCATAAGAATTAAACTAAGACATTATGGACTTCTACACACATGTCTGTCTTGAATTCATAAGGCATTTAGTATAGGAAAACACTACTTATATGCTTTTTAAATTGTTATATCAATTATAACCATATATATTTATATATATGTTGTATATTTTAGAGTGAGAGGCAGGGAATTGAGAAAGGAAGGGGAGAGAGAGAGAGAGAGAGAGAGGGGAGAGAGGAGAGAGGGAGAGAGAGAGAGAGAGAGAGAGAGAGAGAGAGAGAGAGGAGAGAGAGAGAAGATATATTACTAAGAACTGAAGGATGCACCGAATATTAGTGAAAAAAAAATTTATATAGAGCAACCAGAAGACCTGTACAGAGTTTTTAGCTGTTGTTTACTGCAAACACTTCATTGAAACTCTAAACTTAAGTTGTTTATGTAAGGTTATAAAACAGAATTGGTTAAATGCTTTTAAATAGTAAATATTTCTGAAGCACATCTGATGGCAAGGTACCAAAAGAAAGTACCCGACTGATTTCTACTTACAGTTTTACAATGTATTGAATGTATTTGATAAACATTTGGTCAAAGCTTCCTTTATTCATCGTTAAGCTTGGAAATTAGAGGATTATTTGTGAATAAAGATTTTCAAGGGCAGAAAGGAATTGTGGCTTGAAAGGAAATGGCTCCCAGAGGGATGGCAGTATTAGGAGGTGTGGCTCTTTTGGAGTACAGTAGGTATGGCATTGTTGGAGGAAGTGTGTCACTGGGGTGGGCAGGATTTTGAGGTCTCATATATGCTCAAGCAACACCCAATGTCTCAGTTAACTTCCTGTTGCCTATGAGATGTAAAATTTTCAACTCTTTTTACAGCACCATGTCTGCTTGCATGCCACCATGCCCCCATTATGATAATAATGGACTAAACCTCTTAAACTGTAAGTCATTCAAATGAAGGTTTCCTTTATAAGAGTTGCTGTGATCATGGTGACTCTTCACAGCAATAGACATACTAAGACAGAAGTTGGTACCAGTACTGGTTTATTGCTGTGATAGGCCATAACAAGCTTTTTTATTTTTTAATTTTTTATTCATTTCACATAGCAACCACAGTTCCCTCTTTCTCACCTATCTTACTCCCCCCTCACCCTGCTTCCTCCTCCAAATCACCTACTAACAGGTTAATGGGATTGTGATGTGTGTGGGAGGGTCACAGGATGTACCCAGGGGCCCAGGGCCTAGAGATTAGGCTGTCCACCTAGGAGACCAGTCATTTAACTCTTTGTGTAATCCTAGCCATGTTTTTGTTGGTAGGAATTGAGAATTTGATACTTTGGTTTAGGAAAGTAGTAGAATACTTTAAGCAGTGCTTAATGGGCCATACTCATAGGAGCATTAAAAGCAATGGTGGTGAGAATGATTTGAACTGTAGAGGCCTGTCTTAAGAGGTTTCAGAGGAGAAAATATTAATATGTGGCCTAGAGATTGTTCTTCTGATAGTTTGGTGAAGAATATGGCTGCCTTCTGTTCTTTTCCAGAGAGTCTGTCTGAGGCTAAAGTGAAGAGTTTTAGATTAATTCTATTGGCAGAGGAAATCTCAAAACAGCCTAGTATAGACTTTGTCATGTGGTTATTAGTGGTAACTCTAATGAAGATTTATAACGAAAAGGAGCAAGCTGAACAGGGTAAATTTCAAATGTAAAATATGAGAAGAAAAGGAGCAATAGGTAGTGAAGTGTATGTAAGTTCTGTGTTCAATGAAATAAACAGATTAAGAAATGGAATAGAGGGAGTGATGACTTTAGCTGAAGATCCCATCCAGCTAAGTTTCCAACTGTTGGAAAGGAGTTAAAGAAAATTTTAGGGCTGAGTATGCTGGTGCTCACCTTTAATCCAAGCACTCAGGAGACAGAGCATGTCATATCTCTGAGTTTGAGTCCAGCCTGGTCTATAGAAAAAGTTCCAGAAACTGCAAAACATAGACAGTGAAGGAAACAATCAAAAATAGAAAACTGGTTAAGACGTAATTGGACAAGGAAGCCATGCTTCAGTCCCAGCAAGCTGCAGAACTTGGCAACTTTGTCCACGTGATTCTGGCTTTAGCGTCAAGGATTCAAGAAAGGAGTCATTGAACTTCCCTTTGCAACAAAGGAAAGCTGCAGAGGCCAGGAGTATATCAGGGTTGTCCCTAAATGGAGGCCCAGACAGACCATTGTGTGAAGCTATGAAGGAGAAACCTTGACTAACTTGGAGACCCCAAGATGTTAGAGATGCCATAGTCATAGAATACGTGCCAAGGAAAACTGCTAACAGGGAGTGGAATGAGTCAAAGATAAAGAAGTGTGTTATAGTCAACAAAGCAGAAAGGAGTTGGAGATCTGAAGAGCATTTCAACATCAGACATGGAGATGCAGAGTTTGCAGTTTGCCTAGCTGGCTGTTGGTCTTGCTTTTGTCCAATATATCCTCAATATGCCCCCTTCCTCACATTTTACAATGGTAACATTATATCCTGTGACATTATTTTTTAAATTTTTTATTCATTTTACATACCAACTACAGTTCCCCCTTCTTTCCTACCTCCTGGTCCCCCACTCCCAGCCCACCTCCTAGTCACTTCTCAGAAAGAGTAAGGCCACCCTGGGGGAGTCAAGAAAGCCTGGCACATTCAGTTGAGGCGCAGCCATCCTGTACCATTCTATGTGAGAAGTATGTGATCTATGTTTTTTCTTTTTTTCTTTTGATTTTATAGAAGATTAGAGTTAAGTGGCTGTATGGCTCTCTGAAAAGACTTTGAACTTTGAACTTTTAAACATTGTTGAGGCTACTGAAACCAGGGGGACTTTTGAAGTTGGACAGAATGTAGCTTTGCATTACGATATGGCTACCAGCCTTTAGGGCCAGGGAGTAGAATGTATTCGTTTGAAAGAAAATGGCCCCCAAAGAGAGAGGCACTATTAAGAGGTGCTTTGTTGGAGTAGGTGTTACCTTGATGGAGGAAGTATGTTACTGTGGAGGTGAGCTTTGCAGACTCGTCTGTCCTCAAGCTGCATCCAGTGTCTCTATTTCTTTTCTGTTGCCTGTGAGATGTAGAACTCTCAGCTCCGTTTTACAGCACAATGTCTGCCTACAAAACCACTAGGCCACAATGATGATAATGGACCAAGCTAATGAAACTGTGCACCACTCAGTTAAATGTTTTTCCTTATAAGACATGCTTTGGTAATGGTGTCTCTTCATAGCAATAGAAAACCTAAGTAAGCAAAGAATATTTTTTTAAGATTTATTTATTATGTATACAACATTCCTTCCATGTATGCTTGCATGCCAGAAGAGGGTACCAGATCTCATTATAGATGGCTGTGAGCCACCATGTGGTTGCTGGGAATTGAACTCAGGACCTGTGGAAGAGCAGTCAGTGCTCTTAACCTCTGAGCCATCTCTCCAGCCCCCAAGCAAAGAATATTAAACGGGAGTGAAAATGTTAGGTGAATGATAATTTAGTGATGATCCTTGTGTTGACTTTGTAAATGTGCAGCATTCTTCTCGAAAGAATGAGGTTGATTCTCAACCAGAAATCATTTATATGAACAATACCATGTCTATCCTAAGAAGCCCCAGTAAAAATGAACAGGAACAACCCAGCAAAGCTGATGGAGGACAAGAAGTACTTAGATATTATATGAATGGGTTGTTCTCTTCTCTCAGACATAGATTTTATATCTCCCAGAAATGCAATGGTTGACAAATTCTAATTTCATAATTGCTAAAACTAACACTAAACACTAAAACATAACGATTCTAGCATTTCTTGAAGAGAGATGTTAACTATTATATCTATGTTTCCCTGTGTCCCCAGAAGTAATTTTGTGGTTTATTTTTTTATGAAACTTCTCATACTACCATAGGGGTGTCCGCACGGATGGGGATAACTTGGCATTTACTTGTTTTGTTACGGAGCTCCGTGCTTTTCAAAGGCGTGCAACTACCTAAGTGTAAAGTCTAGCACGATATTTTCTCCTGGAAGAAGCTGAGGTTGCAATAGCAAAACCTGTGGATAATTGTGGATTGTGAATGGTGCTCTGAAACACTGCGTAGCTTTTATCATGTTCAAAGTAATAGTAGATAACAAGAAACACAAGCTGGGTCCATCACTGTATTAATTTTTCCCGTCTGTTTCCACATTCCAATCATTGTACAATGTCTGAGCATATTAAGACATGCTTCATTTCATCTCCCTCCCTAGTGGGAGATTCTCTTTGAGTCAAAGCTCATTTAACTCACAGTATTTAGAAGTTCCGTGGCAATTATACAGTAGGGATCTGTTTGGAAAATGCTGAGCAAAGAAAAAAAAAACAAAACAACAACAACAACAAAAAAAACCCAAGGAAGTATCTTACACTAATGTAAGAAGGGTGTGAAGTCACTGAGGGACACAGAAGGGAGCCAGTATTGAACATAATGGTAGCTGCGACTCACAAACACCAGAAATTCCTTTCTAGCTGGCTTGAGCAAATGAGGATGTTCCTTAAAAAGGCCTGCAAGAACAAACTCCAGAAGGTCCAAATATCTGGGTTCAAGTCAGGATTGAGTTAAAAAATAAAAAATGTCATTAGTTTTGTGTGTGTGTGTGTGTGTGTGTGTGTGTGTGTAGAGTTATGTGTGTGCACGCTTGTATGTTTGTATGGATGGGTGTGTATGGAAGCCAGTGGTTAATGTAGAACTTTTTCCTCTCTTATTCCTACCTTGTGTTTTGAGACGAGGTCTCTCTGAAATCTCAGAGCTTGTCGATTGACTATGCTTGTTAACGCGAAGGCTCTGGAGATCTGCCTGTATCTGTTGCCACAAGGTTAGTTTTCTGGACATGTACCACCACACCTGGCTCAAACTCGGGTTCGCAGGCTTGTGAGGCAAACACTTTAATATTGAGCCATCTCCCTAGCCCCCCATTAACATGTATTTTATTTCAGCTTCTGAGTTCTAAGTGTTGAAAACTTAATTCCGATAATGTCATACATGCCCTGGTTGCTTATAAAGGAAAACTTCCCCAAACACAATTTATGTTGTGTTCTTTACATTCTTTTCTCGACTTGATAGTGTTTCCCCTCATAAATCAGCAAAAATAACCTCCAAGTTTGCTTGTGTCTGCCATGTTGCTGGACCATGGCCATACTTCTCATACTTGACCTGTGACTATCCTCTTCACAGTTGATAAATGTTGGTTTTTCTGAATATTTTATCCCTCCTGGCTTCCATGGAGCCTCATTCTCTTCTTTTACATTTTACTTGTTTCTTCTTCGTCTGCTTTCTCCTTCTTCTTCCTTTGTGATACCCGTAGCAAGCGCTGATGTGAATCAAAGGAGGTCCCTGAATCATGTGTTCTTCTTGATCCCTATGTATGGAGGTTGCTTAGATTTTTGTGCATGCCTGCCCTGTCACCTGGGTACCCTGTCCCTTTAAGAGACAAGCCAAGTCTCCACACTCCAAGCCAAGTCTCTCACAGCCCACTGAAACAAGTCAGTCTCCTCCCTCTCTCTCTCTCTCTCTCTCTCTCTCTCTCTCTCTCTCTCTCTCTCTCTCTCTCTCTCTCTCTCCCCACTATCCTTCTGAAGAGGCAGCTTTCTACTTTTTTTTTTCAGTTCTACTTTCAAGTGATTTTAATAATGAATTTTCCTTTCCATCTCTTTAACCCTCCCCCTCCCCCACTGAGCAAACTCATGTGCTAGAGCTGGTTGGCGTCAGCTTGTACATATTGCCTTTTAACTTTCTGAAGTTTTGTAAAGTGTTAGATAAACATCTGGTTGCTGAACCTATGGAAGCCATGGGGAAAGGTTTCATGCCATGAAAACGAGCAAATGTTCAAATCCTTTCTTCCCTTTCCCTAGTAAATTGTTAAGTCTTTACCAGAATACCACTGGCTCCAGAAGATTCCTATCTGGCTTTTCCTGCATCTGTTTTTGAATTGTGTCGCCAGCTTAGTTTGCTTCAATCACAATAGTCATGGTAATGATTCTGAAAAAAAAAAAAAAAAAGTTATGTGATCTCACTGTTCTAAACAATTCATTGTCTTCCCATTATACTTTTGTGGTAGCGTTGCTCAGCTTGCCTTGTGGTTCCTAGCTCATCCCTCCTTGTCCTTATGCATCCCAGCTTTTCTTCCCTGCATCCCTATTTTGTGCCCATGTTTTTCTTTCAAATGCCTGCCTAATGATCACAGGACCAGAGCCAGGCATAAGAAGAAACAGTCAAACAAACTGCTCATCCAGTTCCCACAATTGCATTACGATCTCCTTTTTCTATGTCGCATCTAGCGGTTCTGATGTATCTCAGAATGCAAGTCAATCTTCTGACTGGCTTATGGACTGTGTCTTTCAGCTGCCCGTGCATTCACTTGTGGGACCTGGGGTCAGACCTGCTTGCCCTGGTTCTATACTAGTGCCGCATTGGCCTCTGTTACTCAAAGACATTAGCCGTTCTGGGAATTTCGGAGATTTTATGTACTTTCTCTGTCTGCCTGATGCAATTCAACTCCTTTTCCTTGAGTCTCAATCAAAATGCCATCTTCCAAGGGAGTGTTTACCAGATGGCTAATTTTCCATCTGAACTACAGTATATTACAGTATCTTTTTGCAAAATCCCGCTCAAGCTATGGTATTTTTCTTTCATTTATTTTATTATTATCTTCTCTCAGTAATATCAATATACCTTTAAGACATTTATGGTAGGAGCAAGAATAGATGGTTAGCGTATATTTGCTTAGCTCACATTAATAACTTCTATAATGTTGTTTTATATTGTAGACAAGACTTAGAGGAGGTAAATTTTATAATCAGATCTCCCCTTGAGAGAGCATGAGGGTCTTTTAGCAAAAGGGTCTGAATACGTGGGTCAACAGGGAAGAAAACTACGTGAAAGAGGTTAAAAGGAAAAGCATAATCCTGTTCAATTGAACGCCATATCTGAGATCTCCACCAGTGTCTCCTTAAATAAGTAAGCTGGAAGAACTGGTTGTAGATAAGTTCTTCTTTTAGCACTGGCTCAGTTTTGCAACCACACTCATTTCAAAGCAAAACAAAGTTTAGAGATGTTAGGATCCACAGTCAGAGGGAATCCCACGAGTCTGCTCCTCCGAGGAGAAAGGCATCTATGGCGATTACCCATGGCAAAGTGCTGGATAATTTCATCATCTCTTGTAGCAGACACCTAAGTTAACATTTTCATGTCAGGAATCAAGACAGTATATTACCTCAATAAAATTTTGATTTTACATCCAAATTCGGATTCCTATTTTCTCTAGAACTATGTGACCTTGATTAGTAGATTGCTTTTATTCTTAGTACTTAGGTTGGACTTTACCCACCATTTCTTAAATATACTACAATGATTAAATAAGTTAAGATAGTGTCTAACACATAATTGTCAACCACAGTGCTAGAAATTATTTAAAACTGGTTTAGCTCATACCTTTGTATCTCCAATCAGAAAACATGTGTGTTGAAATTAGGTATTTATGATAATTCTACTTGTTCATCTAGTTCTTATTTCTGTAAATTCAACCAAACTATTTATTAATCAGGGTTTTCAGGTCTCTTAAAATAGCATTCACATTTATAATTAGTTTTATTTCATTTTTACTAATAAAACTTTATTTCTATAATTTGAAAGGTTTGTTTTAACCAATTATTGTAATAACATTTTTGAAAAGCAAGGTTTTTTTTTACATGGGTACTGCATATATATCATTTATACCACTCCTCCCCTTGTCAATTCTCTTAAATTATTTTTTAAATTAATTTATTTTTTTGATTTCATTTTATATTCGGATCACATTTTGTTCTTCCACCTATCCTCCCACTCCTCTTTTCCTGCCCCCCAGTCCACTTCCCATCCACTCCTTCCAACAGGAGTCAGCAGAGCCTGCCACATTAAGTTGGGACAGGATCAAACCTCTCTCCCATGCAAGATAGAGCATGGCATGCCCATAGGATATGGGCTGCCACAAGCTAGCTCATGCACCAGGGATAGATCCTGCTCCTATTGCCAGTGGCCCCTCAGATAGTCCAAGCTTTAACATAGTCTCCCACATACAGAGATCCTAGTTTAGTCCCATGGCGGCTCCACAGCTATGTGTCTAGAGTTCATGATTATCCCTGAACTTGGTTCAACTGTCTCTGTAGATTTTTTTTTATCATGTTCTTGACCTCTGTTGCTCATATACTCCTGGACCTTAGCTTGGTGTACGGCTGTGGATCTCTGCATCTGCTTCCATCAGTTACTGATGGTAGTTACTCTATGATGGTAGTTGGGGGTATTCACCAATCTGATTATAGGAGAAGGTCAGTGTAGGTACCCTCTCCACCACTGTTTGTTAAATGTTTCCAGTTTTATTTGTTTTTTCCTTTGCTAGCTGTAAATTGCATTATTTTGATCCAATTTTTTGGGCTTTGGTCTTCATTAGAAAAAGGCAGACCAGGCGATGGTGGCGCACGCCTTTAATCCCAGCACTCGGGAGGCAGAGGCAGGCGGATCTCTGTGAGTTCGAGACCAGCCTGGTCTACAAGAGCTAGTTCCAGGACAGGCTCTAAAGCCACAGAGAAACCCTGTCTCGAAAAACCAAAAAAAAAAAAAAAAAAAAAAAAAAAAAAAAAAAAAAAAAAAAAGGCAGTCACTATATTTGTAAGTAGGATAGGTTGAAATCCAAGTACTATAGGCGAAAGGTTTTATTCTTTCAAATCTTTTTACTAAGCCTCTTTCATTTGTTCAGGCAACAGCCGATCAAGGCTGCCTGCCTTTTCCCAATGCTGCTCATGTATAATGAGTACCTGATGCCCTCTTTTCAGTGCTTTCAGATAGGAGCGCTGGAAAGCCAGTGATGAATTAAGGTCTTCACATCTGATCCTTTAAGGCGATTACTGGGAGGCTCTAGGAAGGGCCTTCACTGAGAGCTACAGCACACAACTGAAAGGAGACGCCATTAGCTACCGGAATGTGTGCTTGTTAACCCAGAATCTTAAAACTTTAAGCACAAAATTCCCTGAGAACGCAGAGCGTAAAATATATTCTATAAGCCTTAGAATAGAGGAAAATATTGTTGGGAGGATAACCCCTTCCCTTTTCCCATTCAAAATTGGTAAAAGGATCAGGAAAAAGGAAGGGACTGAGACTATTGATTGTGCACTTTTAAAGAAAAGGCATTTTATGTTTCCAATGCCACATCTGGATAGAATGAACAAGGTAGAAAACTCAGTGGAGGTGACAGGGAAACTGGGGACTCAGAGCTAGCACACACTTGTCTCTGAGTAGTCTTGAGTTAACTTGATCAAAGGGAAGCCTTATTGAGAAGACCGAAGTCCCACATGTTTGACAGAAACATTCCAGATTCTTTTTTTTTTTTTTTTTTTTTTTTTTTGGTTTTTCAAGACAGGGTTTCTCTGTAGCTTTGGAGTCTGTCCTGGAACTAGCTCTTGTAGACCAGGCTGGTCTCGAACTCACAGAGATCCGCCTGCCTCTGCCTCCCGAGTGCTGGGATTAAAGGCGTGCGCCACCACCGCCCGGCTCCAGATTCCCTTTTTATGACCCCTGCTGTATCTTGGAGGAGTGTAGAAATGACTGAGACATGCATGTCTAGAAAAAAATAGCCAGTTATGTGCTTGTTTCTGACAACGGATGGTTGTGTAGAACTACAGTCCACATTTTAATTGGGCCAGAGGACAACCCAACACAAAGGATGATCAGAAGAATTCAGCAGGGCAGAAATCCTCTTAGATTTGATGTAGTACTTTGAGATACTTAAACGGATGATGGCGAGACTCACATAGAAATGTAACTCTTAAAGACTTTATAGAAACTTGTCTGTGAAATCATATCACTACCACCATAGGAAACAACCTTCCACAATACTGGATTGTGCATGAATACCTAAAAGCATTTTAAATTTTGTATGTACATCTTTTTCATTTCCAATATGTAAAAAAAGTCTAGTTTGTGTCTCCCTAACCATTCAATCTATTTCACATCTATCTTCCTGGGGCAGATATCTCAGACCATACCTCTCTGGGAGCTGCTCTTGCTCCCAGTGTAAAGCTCTGTCATTCTTACATATGACCTGGAGCCTTTGCCATTCACAGTGAGGGTTGTTGATCTCTCTGCTGTGGCAGGCTCTGACTGCTTTGGGGTTTTATTTCTGTGGTAGACTTTCTTCTCTTGGAGGCAAACAATTACACAAGTCTAGCCATTTGTTCTTAATGTCCAAAGTGGGAGGACTCTAAATTGTCTAAGAATCAACCTAAAGAAACTGATTTTCAGTTAATTAATTTGAGTCCTGACTGACTGGCACTCGTTATGTGGCTCATGGTAAACTCAAATTCACACATTCCAGTGCCTCCTGAGTGTTGGAATTGCAGGAATACTATCTCTTTTTTTGGTTATAAGATTATAGTCCTTCAAAACAGAGAGAAATGGAAAAAAAAATCAGTGTTCCAGATGAACTGCTCATTATACTGGATGTTGTTGTCTTTGTCATTCATTTATATTAAACATTATTTGCTTCAGCGTTTGCTCTTCTTCTCACGTATCAGAAATGTCTTGAAATATGAACATTTTCTTGATGCTGCAGGTTTACAAGTGAAGCGACCACTCAGATTGGCAACCTCAGTGAGAACACTCCCTTCTTCTCTACTCATTTATGTTATAGTGTGCGTAATAATGTTGTTTAATCAGAGGTTGCAAACTCCAGGCCTCATGATTTGTAGGAGAGATTTGGTTGCAAGTAGCCCCCATACCCAGATGAACAACTAACAATTCTTCATTTGAATTCCTTCTTTATCGCATGACAGTAGGTACTAGTGAACCAAGCTATCTAAAATGTGGGGTTTTGCCATTTATTTTTCAAGCTCAGTAGTTGGGTTGTCAGTCAGTTCAAATTGCAATCATTTTGAAAACGAATTGGAGATGAAAAGTAATTCAAGTGGTTATTTCTTGAACCTTCTGCACTTAATCAACAGTAGCAGTTTAAGACAATTAGGAAGGATGCAATTTACATGAAAGCTGCTAAGGCAAATGGATTTTTAAAGTGCAGTTTATTTCTTCCAGAGCAATGAGACCTTGCAATGGGAGATCTGAGATTAGGTTTTTCCTTTCCTGGGGTCGTGGGTGGCCTTGCTTCTAAAACACTTGCCTTTTATTCTGGCATGGCATCTAGTCTTTAAGTGTAGTTCGTGTGTGTGAGTGCTGAACTTTGCTAGATCCTCAGGGGATCTAAATGTGGAGACCATGAATAACACCTTTTCTCAAGGAGCTTAGCGATGTATGGAAAGCAGGAAATGCGTGGTTCTTCTTAGATCTCTATTTCAAAGTTTCACTAGGGATCCTTAGATCTTCCCCTTCTAATAGTTGTTAAAAACGAGCACACAAAGTGATGGGTTTGGTTGGGGCTCCTTCATATATACTTGGTTCTTATTTATCTTTATCTCCAATAGTCCTTCCCTATCTCTGTACTCTTGCTGGTTCCTCCCTGCTTTTATGTTACGTGAGTTCCACTTTCCTCATATCCCGTCCTCCATCCTCTTGAGATCTCCCCCTCACTCTCTCCTGGCCTTCTCTCTCTCTCTCTCTCTCTCTCTCTCTCTCTCTCTCTCTCTCTCTCTCTCCTCTCTCTCTCTCTCTCTCTTTCTCTCTCTCTCTCCTATCTCTCTCTCTCTCTCTTTCTCTCTCTCTCTCTCTCCTATCTCTCTCTCTCTTTCTCTCTCTCTCTCTATCTGTCTGTCTCTCTCACAGACACACACACATACACACACATATACATACACACAGACACACATGCCTGCTTATATATCCAAACATATATTTATCATATGAGACAAACGCAATATTGCCTAAGTCTTGTTTATTTTGCTTAACATAATATTTTTCAAATATTATTCCACTTTCCTGAAAATTGCACATCTCACTGATCCTTATGCCTTTGGTGATTTCCCTTCCTTATATTGTAAAGATGTAGCAATACATAAATACTGTTTTATAGTTAGCATATACAAGTTGCAGTAGATTGCTGCATATTGATCTATTGCACAGTAGTGTTGCTGCATTCACTTTTGAAAGCTGTAGATCGTCTTGATATCCAGTAGGCACAGAGAATTTAAATCTGAGAATAATAGATTATGTCTTCTATTCTGATGCACATGTCTTTATTCTTTTCTTTATACTTTTAGCTAGAAAATTTAGTGGTATAATAGTGAATAAAATTGAGACTGGTTTGCATTGTTGTTATTTGTTAGAGGATTAAGAACATTTTTATATTTCTTATTTTTGCAGGTATTATTTTATCAGATAAAGAACAATTTGTTCTCTTTCTATGCTTGGAACAGTCTAGACATTTGAAGAAGAAAGTCGATAATCATGTGCTTATAAAACACTACGCTGAAGCAATGCTGTATTTACAAAAGGCTTGGACGTCCTGGAGGGGTAGGATTCAGAGCTCTAACACTAGAGCTATTGATTCCAGCAACACATTGCAGCATGTGTCATGCAGGGATCAGGAAAGTGTTGCCATTGTACTTGGTGCTGCCCAGGTCTCCAGAGCCTTCCTTTCTAGAACTGGCACCAAGATGAAGGCTGTCATTTCACATATATTTTCCCAAACATCCGCCGAGGGCCTCCAATTAGCAGAAGCATATTTATAGGCTGCAGGTAGGCAGCCACAGCAGAGGCTGGAGTAGAGAGGCATGTGGAAGGAAGGCGTAAACTGTGCTTGGCAAACGGCACAGCCTCTGCCCAGGATCCCGGCCAGCCATTCCCTGTTTCTTCTCAAATTCATCCATAGACCCTTTACTTGTTATAAATCTTTTAGATTGAGAAACAGCAAGCAAACGCTCCTGACTGACAGCGTAGATTTCCTTAGTAGCGGAGGAAAGGCATGGTTCCTGTTCAGTAGAGTTCCTCGCTCACACTTTCTGTCTCTGGATGGGTAACAGTTTTCATTTGGGTAGTTTACTTACTGCTCTGACTCGATTCCTTCCTTAGTTCTCTCAGAATTTCATTCAATTAATTTTGATAATATTCATCCTCCCATCCTCAGGGGTCTCCTTTTCCTGTCTAACTTTGTTCTTCTAGCAAGGCATCCTTTCTCTCTCTGTCTCTGTCTCTGTCTCTGTCTCTTTCTTTCTCTCTCTGGTGTTCATCATGGACATGGCATCCAATGACATTTCCTGTATAATAGGTAATTATAAAAAAGCATTTATTTATGTGTTGATTAGTTTTATGTCATCTTCACATAAGTTAGAGTCATGTGGGGAGGGGGATTCTCAATTGAAAAACTAAATAATATTGGATTATCAGAAAGACTGTAGTGCACTTTCAAGAAAATGAAATGATAAATTAATGATTGATTTGGGAGGGCCCAGATCACCGGAGGCAGCACCATCCCTTGTCATGTGCTCCTGGGTATTATAGGAAAGCAGGCTGAGCAAACCATGGGAGCAAGCCAATAAGCAGCAAGCATCTCTACCTTGCTTGTGCTTCAGTTCCTGCCTCTAGAATCCTGTCGTGAATTTTTGCCCTGACTTCCCTCAGTGATGGAGTATGACCTAACTGTTATAAACTGAAATAAGTCCTTTCCTCTCCACACATTGCTTTTGGTCATGGTGTTTTTTTTTTTTTTTTTTTTTTTTTTTGTAACAGAGACGCTAAGTGTGACAATTGCCTTTGACATATTCTATTTTCTGGAAGCAAGTCACAGAATAGATTCACCTTGAAGAGCAAATACTGGGAGGTAGAAGTCACTGGGATCATCTCAGGTTTGACGTGGGCCTTCTGTGGAATTTTCCATAACCAGTGACTAGTGCAGTTCATCTGTGCTGCAGATCACCACATAAAGTATAGTACAAGGCTCCTTGGTTTTCTGTGGTATTTAATGAGCATGTGAGAGGGATTTAGGCAGGCAGCACATTTTGTACAGACTTGACAATGAAACTCACTTTTGCTGCGTTATTTCTAAAACCTTGGGAACAGTGGAGCAGTGCAGTGAGATCTGTTTAGGAGGAGACAAAGATGTCAGCTCAACTGACCATCATTGATTTGATTTAGATAATAATTTACTCTACCTGGATGTGGGTTTGTTTCCATTTACAAATTAGCGTGTGCAAGCTACGACGATTTTTAAGTCCCCAGGAGCTTAAAAGCACATGATTAGAAGTGTTTTCTAAAGCAATTCTAGAGAGCAGGTGAAAGGACTCACGCCTAGACGTGATTGCTGCCAAGCCAGATTACCGGAGTTCCCTCCCCAGGATCCACATGGAAGGAAAAAAACCTGACCTTAACGAGCTGTTCTCTGACTTCTACTGTGGAACTTGATGCCCACACAAACAAACAAATGAACTAACTTACTAAAGAAATAAATAAATGTAATGAAACATCATAAAGCAGCCATAAAATGGCATTTTTAAATTTTATTCCACATGAAGTATTTTTCCACTGAAATATCTTAATAATAGTAAGAAGAAAATGGACAGAAAAATTCAGTATTTGGTGAGTTTTATATTATATACAGGAGACATGAAAAATCTTTCCACATTTAGAGATAATTCAATTACAGACAACTGAGGGCAAATACAATCTTACATTCTTCTTTGCTCTCTCAAGCTTTACTGACTTAATGTTTGACCTGTTTATACTTGTTCAAAATGTAATCCATATGCTGGGATCCTGCACTTGAAATAAGTAAATTGATTTGTAAGAATTGTTTGAAGTCTTAAAGCTCTTTGAATTTTGTTTAATCAACTAAAATTTTCTTTCCTTTAGATACTTTCTCATATATATATATATATATATTCAATGTAATGTTGATCTAGTCACTTGGCTTAGGCAATAGTCTCCTGACATGGTTTTGTGTAAACTTGCACACATTCTTTTATTTCCCTTGGTTGCTTACCAGACTATGTCTTCCTTTTTATAGACCACTCAATATCTCTAACTGTAAAAACCTTTCCTTGGTTCGTGTAGAATGAGAATGTCTTCAGCTTGTTAAGGAATTTAGAGGGTTTTTTTTTTTTTGCCTAATAGATTCCTATTAAAGAAAGGAATGGAAGACCAGAGGGAGTAGATGAAACTCTAGTTGATATAGCTAGAAGACTCAAGTTGAGTCTACTAGTTGACTAGCTGAGACTACTAGTTGACGCTAGCAGATGACTCAGCTAGTTCGTGGAAATGTTAAAACAACAATCTGTCATTTTTACCATAGCTTTGTGACTACTGCCTGTAGAGTCAAGGGATCCCTGGCCACTGTTATAGCCCTTCTCTCTATCACCTCCCTTCCATATTTCTTTGAAAGCAAGATATTCTAATACAAGGGGATTTCCATTTTCAAGTATATTTGTGTATTCCATTTTCAAGTATATATGTGTATTTTAAAAAAGAAGTTCATACTGATGCTTTATGATAACATTCATATTTTATTGCACCAGGCTAAGTCATATAGTCACAAGTCATTAATACAAATCAAGCATTAGTATGAGACATTTTCTTGTAATGTAGCCCTGACTGGTCTAGAACTTGCTATGCCATCCAGGCTGGCCTCAGCATAGAGATATGTCTGTGTCTGCAGCTCGCCAGATCTGCTGGTATTAAAGATTATAAGTCACCAAGCCCAGCTCAAAGCCAGTTTTGTGCCTTCTGCGTGTTTTGGTAGAAGTGTTGAAAATATGATTTTCACGTCTGATAAAGCATTAGAGCAATTCTGGACTGTACCTACTATGAGCTGAGAGAAAAGAAACATTATTATAGGCCTGCAGAGTCAAGCAAAACTTTCTCTCCTGGGAGAACTTGACTGAGAAAAGTCACTCTAACGAGGGGTGTTTGATTCCAACTTCTTTAACATTTGGGGAACACTTAAGAGTCCTGAATCACTCAAGAAAGGAAGTTGCTCTAACTAGTTTCAACCATATAGACAAAAGAGAAGACTGAAGAGGAAAAAAAAGTCAAAAGACATTACTTACAGTGGAGAAGATTGGAAGGATGAGTCTTGTAAAACTTTTAAAAATAAGAAACAACATCCCCCATTGCTGCTCACAATGCGTTGTTTTTTGTAGCATCTTTGCAAAGGGGCAAACAGATCCAGAGGGACACATGATGCTCTTTACTTGGCCCAGTCTTTTAAACAAACAACACGTCTGGTAACGGGAATTAACATTTTAAGAGAGCAAAATATTTTACTGAGAGTCAGAATTGGATGGTTCAAGGTGATTATTTCTCTGTATTTGAAAGTATCCTTTTAGATCTCATGAAGGTGGCTTTCAGCCCAGAGCAAAAGCTTTGTGGTTATTATTAGAAACAAGAAAAGAGCATGAGTAATATTTTTAACTTTAAAATATTTTCATAGAATATACACTGATCATGTTTTCCCTCCCCTAATTCCTACCAGATCCTCCCACCTTCAAATCCTCCTAACTTTGTTCTTTCTCTAGCTCTTTCTTAAAAAACAAATAAAACAATACAAACAAAAACAAACATACACATGTGTGCTCACAAACCTCACAAAAGTAGAAACCAAAATAAACAAGCAAAATACCAATAAGACAAAAACTTGCCAAAAATAAAGAAAATTAGACAGTAAATCCACAAAAATTACCACTGAGTTCCTTTTGTATTGGCCAGACATGGGACTTATCCAAAGTATACTTAAAGAACCCAGTGGGGGCATCCTGGGGAGAGGGCTCTCTCTCTCTCTCTCTCTCTCTCTCTCTCTCTCTCTCTCTCTCTCTCTCTCTCGTGTGTGTGTGTGCATGTGTGTGTATGTGTGTGTGTGTGTGTGTGTGTGTGTGTGTGTGCATGTGTATGCACACATAACAATACTAATCACAGTAAAAGAGGCTTTGAACTCTAGGGTGGGGTAAGGCACCACAGGGGTTCACAGGAGGGGTAGCTTGCAGGGCTTGTAGGAGGGAAGGGATATAATACTATTTCAATTAAAGAAGAAATTTCATTTTTTTTAAAAAAATCTTTTCATCTTTTAACTAAGATAAAAGTCTGAAAACTTGAATCTAAAGTTGGCAAAGCTTTCTATAAATGAACATTTGTTGAGTAAGCTCCAAATAATGTATTTCAGTTTTTAGCAAATGAGCATGAATTCTTAGTAGCATCAAGTTTAACGCAGGCAGTCTAGATTTTTTAGGAGTTAAACTTTACTTCTGCAGATTCTGAAGATGATTCTTGAGTAAGAAACTCAGAACAGGAAGATGGGCACCAAAAAAGGGAAAATGTGTGTGTGGTGGGAACAGAAAGGGAGGGAATATGGAAGGCAGACAAACATGAGGGAGGGAGGAGGGTGGGGGAATGAGAGCTCCGATGCTGGTGTACAAAACAAGGGACCATTAATAAGAAGGCATTCATCTTATGGACTGCCTGATAATAATTCAGTGAAAAATTATATTTCCTTTGCTTTTTACTCATAAATACACACACATATGAGAAGAAAAAGAGCCATTTATTTTATCAATATTGATTTTTTTTCAGTGGCGCTGAAGAAAGAGCTGCTTAGGCAGTGTATATTACTGTTTAACTGTAGGACATAGTAAAAATGCATATTTCTAGATTGTGTTCCTGAGAATTCCATTTTATCTTCTTTTTCCAAGGTAAGACTTTAGGAGATGAGCTTTTATTCATTTAATTTTTATTTATTTGCATGTAAGCAAGTATGTATGTATGTATGTATGTAGGCACTTGTTTTTATGCAATGGGGCACATGTAGTGACCAGAGGACCTTGGATGTCACTCACTGACTTCTGTCTTGTTTGGAGTTGGATATCTTTGTTGTTTCCCCACTGAAGTAGGCTAGACAGAACTTCAAGGGTTTTCCCATTTCCCCCTGCCAGCTCCATGTAGGAGCACTGGGATTGCAGATCCGTTTACAGATCAACTTATGCGATTTCCTTAAAGAAAACTGACTTTTCTTCTTCCAGCAGCTATCAGTTGCCAATACTGTCTTTGATAAGGGTGGGACTTTATGTTCATCTCTGCTCTCCCTGCTGGAGTTTTGTCTGGATTTAGCTTATGTAGTACTTTTGGATGTTGTCTTAATTTCTGTGTATTTATATATGGGACTGCCTCGCTGTGTCCAGAAAACACTCTGTTTTGGAGTTTTCTAGTAACTTTGGTTCTTGTAAACTCCATTCCTACTCCGGCAACGAGTGATTCCTGAGCCTTAAGAGGAGAAGATTATGATGTAAATGTCCCATTTAGATCTAATAATTCTGCTCTCTCTTATTATGTTTTGGGTCTCTGTGTGAAACTCTATGTGTTGTAAAAAGAACCTTCCCTGATGAGGGCTGAGAGATGCACTAGTGTATGGGTTTGTTGATAAGTAATTAACAGTCTGTGGGATTAAACCTTTGTATGTATACCTAGCTCCACACTCAAGATAGAGAAAAGAAGAAAAGAATATCCTTCCCCACCTCAAGTCTCCATTCTTAAGGAACTTACATTTCAGTATGAGAGCCAGGCAAAAAATTAAAAACACATTAGGAAAGGTATCACATATTAATAAGAATTAAACAGAAGGGGAATTTTCATCTTGAGAGGAAACAGGGTACTCAAGGCTGTAAGTGATCTCCCTGGAACATATATCCAGCCAAGACATTGAGAAGTACAGGGCTTGGCCTACAGCATTATCTACAACAAAATGGTACCTTGCTTTGGAAGTATATATAACTTCTACGATTGTACTAGGGATGGAGGAATGTAAGCAAGAAAAGATGTAGATTATAAAGTTAGAAAACTGTAGAGCTCAGGTCCTGTAGGATAGTATGAATTATTGTAAGCATCTAAGTTATTAATGTGAGGGACATGGAAGCATTCTGCAGAGTTTTGAATTAAACTAAAGCTTGCTTGCCAATTAATGTTGCCAGGAGTAGCATATTGTACGTCCTCACCTTGTGTCTTAGGGTTTTTATTGCTGTGAATAGACACAATGACCACAGCAACTCTTACATAGGAAAACCTTTATCTGGGGCTGGCTTACAGTTCGGAAGTTTAGTCAGTTATCATCAGGGCCAGGGTGGGAAGTATGGTGGCAGGCAGGCAGACATGATGCAGAGAGGTAGCCAAGAGTTCCACATACATATTGGCAGGCAACAGGAAGAGAGACACTGGGCTAGCTTGAGCATTTGAAACTTCAAAGCCCACCCCACAATGACACACTTCCTCCAACAACACCATTCCTACCCCAACAATGCTACGCTTCTTAATAATATCACTGCCTATGAGACTATGGGGGGCATCTTCATTCAAACCACTACACCCTGCTTCTATGTCTCAGACTCTGGTGTATGTGACTCTATCGAGAAAGACAAGCATGAGAATTAATTTGGTCATTAATTTATAACGATGCATATGGAAACCTTCACCTCCATGTATTATGCAAAGCCCTGCCCCCAACAGTGTCTGTAGCAATCTCAAAACCTCATTTTTTTTCAGTCCACACCTGGCTTTGTCTACTACCTGTATACTCATCAAAGTTTCTCTACCCCTAGTGACACTTTCTCTTTAAATATATTCCTAGTATCTCTGATAAGAGCAGAAAGGCTGATTTAGCCTGAGCTGCTTTAGGGTGCATATTCAGTAAGGCAAACTGTGTCCTTCAGATGAACCTTTAGCTTACCATTTTATGCTTTTCATAATTGGGCTTGCATATGAGAAATCAGACAGATTATTGGAAGGAACATATATAGCAGAAAAATATTAATTACCATAACATATTAACCAAAATAGATAATTTCCCATGTTATATCCGTAGCAACCAATTTTTTCCTTCTCTTCAACCCCATAAAAGAACAAAACAAACAGTAATCTGGGCTCTTAAGTACTTTCTCACTCCTGAGGCTGATGCTTCCTTGTGTTGTATTTATTTTTGATCTGTGTTGTTTGCTCTTTGTTTGGATAGCAAGTCCTTTTACTTTTGTAGCTCTTTAGGTAACGAACCAAAAACCTTGAATCATAGATTGCTTATTTTTAATGGAAGCACATTCATTTGATTTATACTTGATGCACCAAATATTTGAACGTTTCTATAACTGACACAGTCACTTCTGTATGGTTGTAGCACAAGATGTTAATAATAGGTACGTCAAATCAGATTGATTTAAAGAACTTATATTTTTGCCTACCCATAGATATGTAAGAAAACATGATTTGGTGTTTATTATATGTAAACAAATAATAAAATTTTATACGTTTACAATTGAAAATTTTCCTTTAGTTTTAGAAATACTTAACATCTTTCACACTTTCTTAGTAAGCATTTGCTAGATCAGTTTAAATTTAGCATAAGCTACTTGATATATTTAAAAACCCAAAGAACTATAAAACTTTAATGTATTTTCCAACATGAAAAGAAATACCTCATTTATATATAAAGTTTAATAAAAAGGATTGCTAGAATATACAAAATGGAATCATTTCATTACCAGGTTTCTTTTCTTTTTTCTTTTTTTTTTTTTTACAGGGGAAGTCTTGTATTGATTTGCATAACTACTCATTTAATGAGAAAAAATCCTTTCTTTGTGAAACCATGACTTTTTATGAATCATTACACATACCAAAACATGTAATAATGTATGCGATACTGGTTTTACATTAAAACAAACATTCAGGGAAATGTTGAAAGTTTGTAGACTTATTTTCCATTGTATAGTTTTAATGGATTAATATACTTTTCTTTCATCTTTTAAAATAAAAGGATATTAACCCCTCTCATTTTTTTTTAACCAGTTGGATACCTACGCTTGGTAAAAAGAGGCCTAGATGAATAGACTCTCTCAGCAAGGTGAGCTGACTTATGTCCTACTTTCTAAAAATACATCTTGTGGCCCAGATATCATCTGAACCCACCCATATGGTATTTTAAATGCAAAACACATTTCTGGTCTGATATTTCCTAATCTTACTACAACAAAGTCAAATGCTTCTAATTTTTATAGACTCCTGAGAATGCTGTTCAGAAATGTCCAGCAATTTATTTTTGCATTATTTTTCCAGAACATCAAGATTACTTCAGCATTGTTAACAGATGTCTTGGGCCCCACAATGCTCTGCTGCTATTTCTTCAAGCACAAAGATAACAGAGAAGTGCAATGAGAAATGTCTATTCTTTTTTTCCCCCGTCTCAGAACATTTATCACAATCAATACAGTATTGCAGCAATACCAGCTATTCTGTGGTCCTTTGAGGTTGGAAGTATTTGTAGTGGAGGCAATGGCACTGGGAGCCAGTGCCAGGATGTATTCATGGAAACACTTAACGATAATACTGCTTCAGTAGAGGCAGTAATGGTATAAACAGGGCAAAGGAAATACCAGGATTGCAACAGATGCAATTGATTATGTGCCTTAGGGAATATTCCACTCATTTATTTTAAGTTCAGGCCATGTAAATCAGAAGGCTACAATTCTGTCAGTAGGACGTATCGCAGACGTGGTGATGCACGGTGACAGTACCCCGGCACTACTGACATGGCAGACCGAGCCCTTGGATGCAAGAAGCCGCTGACGCGTGCTCTTGCACTGTGAGTCGTGGAGGGTAATCTGATGGAAGTTTCACAATCACTATGACCTGAGCTGTGCTCTGTTCCAGAACCAGAAAGCAACAGGAAACAGCTGCTTTTGCTACCATTCACTTATGCATTTAAACTCGGTCACAAATCTCTCTTCGGAAAGGAAACATAGCAATTTTCAATAATGTTCATCGTGTCCGTTTCTATTACAACAGGCATTCTGGCCATCAAAATGGCCCAATGACAAGTTTTCTTGAGACAGACTTTCAGCAAAGAAAAATTTACTTCATGAAGAACAAGTGCCTTTCTTCTTTCATTCTTTTCTTGTCAATTAAGTGCTTTCTTTTTTTTTTAAAAAATTCAGAATTAAAAATTTCTCCTCCAGGGAGCTGGAGGGATGGCTCAGTCAGTAAAATGCCTGCTGCATATAGGCACTGGGACCTGAGTTTGGATCCCTGGAATCCACATTAATAAATGGGTGCAATGGTATACTTCTCTAGTTTCCTTATAAGTAAGACAGAGACGCACAGATCCCTGCATCTCATTGACCTGCCAATCTACCCTAAGAGATGAGCTTTAACTTCAGCCACACATAGATACTACATCAAAAGATGAACTGCACAGTGGTTTAGAAACACTTAACACCAACCTCTGGTCTCTGTGAGCATTCTTGTGCACGAGTACCAACAGGAACAGCTATATATACTTATATGAAACCTCTGTCTCTCTCTGCTTGTCTTTGTCTGTCTCTGTCTCTTTGTCCTTCTCTTTTTCTGTCAATATCACCAGAACTTTACCAAAACAACAACAACCACAAAAAAAAATATAGCTGCACCTTTAAAGATGCAAGGATTAGGAAAAACAATTTGCATTTCTTTTTTATTTTTGCTCAGTTGATTGAGAGATTCATTGTATACCAGATTCACCTTGAAATGTATGAGAACGGATAATGGATCTTTTGAAAGCTGGGACTTCACGGGAATTGCTAAGCACTTCAAAAGACAAAAGAAGGAGGACTCTTGTAATGAATGCTAATTTATGGCCTCACTCCTATGAAATTACACATTACATGCACATTAATTATGATTAGCATTCCTCCAATAAATGTTGAAGGGAATCCTAATGATTTGTTACTTAGGATACAGTGCTGTCGTACAATGTTTTCTGAAGAATAGGCTTCGCTTGTCTGAGTGATAGAAGACGGAAGACCAGTTCTAGCATTGTGGTTTCTTTTATTAGCTCGTGGGAAAAGCAAGCAGTGAATGATGTAGCTTTGACGCTACTCCTTTAAATGGTAAGAGTGTGGCTTTTTGTCCTTGTGATTTTGGAAGTAAACCTATCATTTTCTTTAAAGAGAATTTTTTTCTTTATTATTACTCTTTTATTACTTTTGGTACAAAAACAGCATATAAACTCTCATTCAGTCTTACGTGAACTTGGGTCACTTGGAGATATAAACTTGAATTTCCATGTAAGTGTTATCTATATATCTCCTTACGGGAAATGATAATAATAGTATATGCTTGGGTATTACCCATAACTTTAGATGACCAAGCAGTGGCACACATGTATGTGCACGTGTACACACACAGACACACACACACAAGCACACAGATACAAGCATGCACACACAAAGACACACAGACATACACACATACACACACTGACTTTGAAATTGTAAGGATTAAACCTTCAGTTATATGATTACTGGACGATCCATCCCTATCTTACTTGTGTAAAAAAAAAAAAAATCTATCAAGACGAAGGCAACCCCGATATTCCCCAGTCTACCCTTGTTGCTTCTTCACTCCTAATATGGGACTTGGAGTATTTTCCGTGTCCATTATTTTACGTGGTAGGTCTGATCTCCCCAGATGTAACCACAGCCCACATCCTACTGCATCGTGTCAATCTGCCAGCACAGAAAACAGGTCTCTACTATTCTCAAGATCAAGGGATGTCCGACCCTCCCTCTTTTCCTCATCCCAGTCAAAAAGTCCATTTTCTTCCTCATATCCCCGAAATCCAGTTTTGAAAACTCCCCAATGAGGAAAAGAATCTGCAAGCAATTAATATTTTAAGCTCTACAAACACAGCCTTGTGGTGGGCAAAATAAAGGGGCAAAAAGCCCCCAGATACCTCATGGAAATGTGGGAAGGGAAAATGTAGTGAGCACCAAATACAAATTAATAGCTCAATAAATTTCCCAATCTCACATTCATGAAAATCCCACCTGGAACTTTTAATATATTCGTACCCACAGCTAATTTGGAAGCATGCATTTAGGTGAAAAGGGGAACACACACAAAGGGGAAAATGAGCTCTGGCCCAGTCTTTTCCAATCCAGAAGATTGTGTGTCATTTCACAGGCAAACTTCAGGGGACAAGCCAGCCAGAATAGAGGTGGAGGCTGTGCTGCCTCAAAGACGTGGATATTTCCAAACGACTTGTCCCTTTGAGCAATCTGATTTTATCAGAGAGTTCACGGCTTTTTAAAATTTTGAACCACATACTGAGAAATCTGGAAAGTAATCGTCTACCATTCAGTTTCCATTATATTCAGACACTGATGAATATTTTTTTTCCCTTGGAGACAAATTCGATTTCACAGAACAGTTGAAAGTTAGCTGCAAGCTTGGCCTGACTTGATTTCTTCTGCCAGCCGCCACTGTGGCAAAACGTCTATAATGCAAGTCAGCTACCTACTATAAAAAAGAAATGCAATGCCCAGAATTTAGACTGGATATAAGGAATTGGAGTAGGTGATTTCTGGAGGGTTCCTCTGGGTTACTAAAGTGTTAACAGGGATAATAAAGCTGACATTTATAGTACTTTCTCTGTGTTACAATGGCTTCAGGGCTCTATAAATAAAGAGTTATTTTTGTCTTTACAACAACCTGGTAAGGCTGATGTTATGATCCTGACTCTACAGGTAGAAGGAATGAGATGACGATTGGAATTGGTTTACCTACATTTACATGGAGAAGTTATTTTGGATATGAGCCTGTCAGATGGACTCCAGAATATGTAATTTGTGCCATAATTTCATAGAGTAGAAGGAGGCACCACTACCTTTATGATACATTTTTCCAACCCAACTTACACTAAATGTATACATAAGCTTCTGTTTCAATACCAAAAGTCAACTAGCTAAGTTCAGTGAACACAAAACTGTGTTACTATATTTCGAAGTAGTAATGATTAGTTTGTGCATGGATTATTCATATATGCAATATATACACCTGATACTTAACATATAGCTCTATTATGACAAACATATATATAAGTGTGATTGGGGATAGCCCTTGTGGACTTGTTCCAAAAATATCATGAGAATTGTTTAATGGAGTAGTCCTAAAATTTTAAAGTTATATTCTAAAACATCATTTTTTAATTATTAAAACTTTGTATAAAATCCTTACAATATGCTCAACAGAAAATCATTTTTGTAGGTTCTCTGTCTTTGTCCTTTTTTTCTAGACATATTTTTTCTTACAAATCTTTTGTTTATTAAATTATCACATGTACTCACTCATAAGTGGTTTTTAAACATAAAGCAAAGAAAACCAGCCCACAAATCACAATCCCAGAGAACCTAGCCAACAGTGAGGACTCTAAGAGAGACATATATCTAATCTACATGGGTAGTAGAAAAAGACAAGATCTCCTGAGTAAATTTGGAGCATGGGGACCTTGGGAGAGGATTGAAGGGGAGGGAAGAGAAAGGGAAGAGAGGAGAAAAAAATGTAGAACTCAATAAAAAATAAATAAGCAGATGCAAAAAGAATAACCTCTATATGCAGTGTTCACTGTTTTAATCTTTTTACAATTCCATGTTATTAAAAATATCCTTGAGTATGAAATATTTTTGTTTATTTTTAAAAGTGAATCTGTTGGGTAAATTATGTAAAAACAATCCAGCTCTTAGAATCCTCAGTGAAATTCTTTCTCTGACGTCACCAAGTTTTACTATCCAAAAAGTGCATAGGCGTCCTTTGCAATAATGTGCATTTTATTCCCAATTATTTTTGTTACAAGCAATAGCAAAAGTCCTCTATATATTATTAGGTTATTTTAATTTCTTATCTCAGTTTCTATTTTTCCTGAAACAGGAGTCAAACTATTTTTTTTCTGAAAAATGATTTCTTCCCTAAGGAAAAGTAGTAACCTTTGGTTTTACCATAAGTTGTAAATGATTTTTTTTTTTAGTTTATAATTTGTCTCTATTATGTTTAACGTGATTTTTAAATATAAGTTAAAGGCATGGTTTATCCTAACAGTTATATTTATAAATTTTTTTCTTATTTTCTTGTCAAGAACAGACAACCTCTCCCAAATAATTAGATATGGAAGTTAATTTAATATCTTGTCTAGATGTGTTTGATTTTACATTTTAAGTGTTTACAATGCAATAGTTCTTGACTTTTTGTCAATAATTGATATTTATTTGCATATGGAATCTTTATAATACTGAATTTTTATTCTTTATTTGATTACTAACTTTTTATGGTTTTAACAATATGAAATTTATAATTTCTTTTCAGTTTTATATAAAAGTTTTGTTCAGGTTATATCTTTTAAAGTTGTTTTTTGAGATTAAATTCTTTTTTCTTTTTATTACTCTCTCATATATTATATCCCAACTACATAAAAGAAAATAAAACTGGTCTTAATTATGAATAAAGCAAGCATGGAGATTTGCTAAATTTTCTGTTTCATGGAGACAGCAAGAAAGGAATGGAAAAGATAATAAGAAGATTGAATGTGGGTTTGTAAATGTGTAGGCATGTAGGCATTGAATAGTATTTGACTTTATTCTATGTCCATGCAATGCATGGGGTACATTGCATTCAGATTCATAGACATTTCAACGCAAATGAAAATAGTAGATACACATCTAAAGTATCATCTTCGCAGCCTTTGCTGACAGCTTTCTCGTAATTAGAGCTCAACTTCACCTGAAACACTGATTGGCAAAGGAAATTACTCATTTCTGAGAGTCTTCCCTTGATCTGGGTTTTATTTGACAGAGCTGAATGAGTCACTTACCTAGAAAGAATTAAGAGTAGACTGTTTTGCTTAGCCTATGGGACAAACGCAATATGCTAAGGACTGTTGACATTATCCTAAGGCTTGTGATGAAAGCTCATCAAGTATAAAATTACAAAAAAACTTTAGCATTTGGCAACTTACCAAATACCAAATACCAATAAAACACTCATAGGCAGACCCGGTGTTTTCTTGCAGTATACCCCCAAAACTAAGAGAGTGGAAATAAACAACTGTCATTTTTAAAGTGCCTGGAAAGAAAAAGAAATAATAACAGCTATTTTTCACTTGCACAAATACTAATAAGGAAAGGTGAATGATCAGAAACAAGAGAATTTCGTTAAATTTTACTTATTCATTCAAGCATTTCAAGCGTTAATGTGTTTATTGTCAATTCAGGGTGATGAGCTCTAATGTGGAAAGCCGTATGTTCTTATGTTCAGAAAAACATGTACATTGAGCTGTGCTTTAATGGAACAAAAGTTGGCACCCTGGAGATTTTTGTTGTTCATTTTTTAAATCATTTCATTTTATTTTGTATATCACCAATTAGAAATTATGAAATTGGAAAAACTAAGGTGTTCTTTACAAGTGAGTCTTAGAAAACATACAAACAAACAAGAACACCCTGAGATGGTTTCTGAGAAATGTAACTCTCAGCATTGCTGCGGGATAATCCTTCTGTATACTGTGAATATATGTTGCTCTCACTTGTTGATGATAAAAACTGCATTGACCTATAGCAAGACAGAATACAGCTAGGTGAAGATACAGGGTAAAGAAGGGGAGAGTCAGCAGGAGATGCCAGTCAGCTGTAGGAGCAGTAAGATGCAATAGAACAGGTAAGGCTACGAGTCACATGGCAATACATAGATCAATAGAAATGAGTTAATTTAAAAGTAAGAGCTACTTAGCAACAACCCTGAGCAATAGGCCAAACACTCTGCAGTTATACTAAGCTTCTCTGTGATTTATTTTGGGACTAGGTAGCTGAGAAGTGAAAGGGCCACTCCATTTACACCATATTTCACCCTCTTTTACTTTAATTTATAGGCGATCCTAAAAAACATAATAAAGCCCCACTTTCTACACTGTTATATTTGTTAGAATCACTTTTAAGTCTTGACTTACACTTCCAATAAGTTTTTTGACTCTATATTGTCTTCTTATTTTAGTTGCTAGTTGTTTCTCCAAATTTCTGTATGTGCATCTGCGAGAGGGTAAAGTTTAAAAACAGATTGGCATAATTAGTATTATTAATTATTTTATTATTAATAGATAGTATAAATAAACGGGGAGTGAATGCTTCATTATCTAAGCTTTCAATGCTTTATGTCACTTTTTTTTACACTTGCTTTTACTTAGACCATAACTTCATACACAGAAAGTTAAATTCACTGCAGATAGACTAATAATTAGTGAGCATTAAATTATTTGTCTATGCCATGTCAAAGCCAATATATACCAATATTTCAAAAGTCATTGTGTAAAGTAATTTTAACTTGATATATTCATCTGTTTAAGAATTTTTTCAGTAGCCATATGTGAGGTGATCCATGACTCAGGAAGATGAGCCTGCAGACCATGACATTGGGACCATTCTGGGCTTCAGAGTGAGAATCCTATCTCAAAAATGTAGAAACACCAACACCATCAACAGAAACAAAAATTTCTTCAGAACTGTATTTATGGGAAAACTAACATGATAAGGCATTCAACAATATTTTACCATAACTTGACCAGCTCATGTTTTCTTTGTCTATTATGGAAAAAAAGGAATTCTGTAATAAGTCTTTGTCCCTTTTTTCTTTTTTTTTTTGTTGAAACTTCAATCTGGGGATTACTTTGGGTCTAAAATGTGTACAAGTTCAAGCCAATTAGAAATCCTAACATGGTTGGGGGGCAAGATGGGGCTTATGAAGCTCATAACTTTTAGGAGAATGAGAGTCAGTGTTCTCCAGAGATGGTGCCACTGAGGGACTACCCATGCTTTTCTAGATGGTTTCATATCCATACATATGCTTGCACCATACAGTAGACTTCATAGGTTTAAATAAAAGGCACATGAACTTGTGAGAGAAAGTGAAGGAATTGAAGGGGAGGGAAAGGGAGGTGGATTTGATCAAAATATAAGCATAAATGAAATTCTCAGAAATTTCTCACATAAAATAATATTTTCATATTTATAATTTGTATATATTTTTAACAGTTTCTAGAAAATATAAATCATGCCTTCCTTTATGAAATAGCGTGGCTTTGGAAAGCTTTTTAAGAATAACATTCTTCAAATTGTTTACCTAAAGTGATATCATGCATTTCAGAAACTGGAACAGAATCTAGAGAGCATTTAAAGTGACTGAAGGGATGGGGGACTTGAAAGGAGGTGGCATTGTTGGTTCCAGAAAAATAAATCAAAAGGAGCTCCTCAATAATTGCTTTGAATTTTAAAAAAGGTATTTATATAGAGACATTCTACTTTCCTGCTCTTGATCTTCCTATGTGTAGGCAGAAGAAGGAAACAGCTCTATTTGTGGTTAGAGTACACACAGAGAGAAAATGTTTTTGACAATGAGATAAATCAAGTGCTGACAGAGGTCACCAAGGGTTGTTAGGTTATTGTCAATTCTTATCTCTTGGGAATCTCCTCTTTTTCTATAGACAGATAAACAATTGAATGATTTAGACAGTGGAGCTAGATAAGAAATACGAAAATGAGACGAAAATTGTAGGGTTTTTCTAATTTATTTTTAAGTGATTCTATTGTAGCAGAGACAATATATCCAAACTCCTTCTTAAATTAAATGTGGAGACAGATATTAAATTTAAAAACATTTCACTTTTACAAGTAGTATGTAATATATCTTATAAAAAGCTGTATCCACCAACCTGGCTTCCTAAATTGGAATTAATTATAGAGTGGAAGAGTATTGAAAGGACTGTTAAGGGATTTTCCTTTCTTCCCCCCTCAGCACTCTCCCTAGACTGGAATTAACTGCAATTCACCTATGAAATCGTTTGATATGCCACGCAAGGGTTATATGTTCCAGTCCCTCATTAGGTAAGAATTTCTTGACAACTGAGACTGTAATGAATTTTTTTTGTCTTCTCAGAAACTAACATAACACTGTATATGATGTCTACAGTTTAGACGTGGAGAAAGTAAAGAGGCAAAATGGAAAGGAGAAACTCTTTCTCTGGTGCATATCTTAAAAAGCTGCTCCTCAAAATTTGCAGAGGATATCATTCAGAGACAGGACATTGTCAGTTGAAATGAAGTCCTGATGGGTGAGGTCGTACTTGCCCTTGAGCCCAACCAACACTTGGGTAGCTGAAAGAGGAAGTCTGAGGCCAGCACTTTTGCATTAATTCCAGAGCATGGAGGGAAAGAGGTGTGATAAAGAAGTTCAATTTAGAACTGAAGACTCTAAGATCTCTTATTCTTTGCACGTTGAACAGTTGTTGGTCATAAATCCAGTCAAAAGGTGTGTTACTTCCATCATATTCCTGTCATTTTTATTCCAGTAGACTATCTTTCCAGGTCAGTTGTTACTGAAGTTCTCACAATTCTCAGCTGAGTAAGACCAGTAAGTGCACAGTCCCCTCATGATTTCCTGTCTCAAGTGACCAATCCAGAGTCACTTGTGCTAGTGTTTCCAAAACTAACTAAACACTGAGAAATTAGAGAAAAATATCTCTTATGTATGGTCATCTTGCACTACCTAAATGTGTTCTAGCCTTGGTTCCTATTTGTATTTTTTTCATCATGTTTGTTTCAGATACACACATATTACACTTCAGGATTAAGTGTTAAAACTGGCATAAGAGAAATTAAGATAACTTAATTACTCTGTCTTACTATCAAACTGTTGACACCAATGGTCCCCAAACAAGTAGAATTTCCTCGGGAATCTCATGCTGGAAGAGGGAAGGCTTATCTCCTGGAAAAAGATTTCAAACAGTTCTAACTACTTCTCAAGCCACCCTATAGGATGAAATTAAAGTCTGTCAGTGGTGGGAGGAATCACACTACACAATGATGTCAATGGTGGGAGGGATCATACTACACAATGATGTCAATGGTGGGAGGGATCATACTACACAATGATGTCAATGGTGGGAGGGATCACACTACACATGTTAATGGTGGGAGGGATCAACTATACAATGAGGTCAATGGTGGGAGGAATCACACTATGCAATGACGTCAATGATGTGAGGGATCACACTACACAATGATGTCAATGGTGGGAGGGATCATACTACACAATGATGTCAATGGTGGGAGGGATCATACTACACAATGATGTCAATGGTGGGAGGGATCACACTACACATGTTAATGGTGGGAGGGATCAACTATACAATGAGGTCAATGGTGGGAGGAATCACACTATGCAATGACGTCAATGGTGGGAGGGATCAGCTCCACAATGATGTCAATGGAGGGAGGAGTCACACTCCACAATGATGTCAAAGGTGGGAAGAATCACACTATATAATAACCACACAGTAAAGGGGACTGCTCAGATATGCATATCCTTTGTTTAAAGTTGAGTCTCATTTCACTACTCCAAAGATGGACACCAAGGGGAAGGGATTAGGGGTGTCATTGGGCCTACTTGTCTCTCTTCCTAGTGTGTTCACATAGAATAAATATTTTCTGGCTTTTAATTAAAAAAGAAAGGAAGGAATGAAGGAAGGAAGGAAGAAAAGAAAGAAAGAAAGAAAGAAAGAAAGAAAGAAAGAAAAAGAAAGAAAAGAAAGAAAGAAAGAAAGACGAAAGGAAGGAAGGATGGAAGGAAGGAAGGAAGGAAGGAAGGAAGGAAGGAAGGAAGGAAGGAAAATGCCCCTAAAAGTCCCCCTCAGCAATCTTACACTCTGTGCTTCACCCACAACCTGACTGTTCAGGCTCCCATCTTCTATTTCCCCTTTCTCTTCTATTTCCCCTTTCCAGGGAGGTCTGGGTGTTCCCCTTGAACTCTTCTTGTTACATAGTCTCTCTGAGTCTCTGTACTATAGCATAATTATCTTTCTTTTACAATTAATATCTTCCAATGAGTGAGTATATTTTGGGGTTAGGTGGAAGCCTGGTGCAGGGTAATCTCCTAGGAGTCTATGGGGAAGGACCCCGGCTTCGACTCCTAGCAAAAGTAGGTAAGTAGCCTGAACTGGCTGTCTCCTGCGGCCTGATTTGTGCCTGGTCCAATTATCATCAGAGTGGTATCACCCAGCAACTGATGGAGACAGATGTAGAAACCCACAATCAAACATTAGGTGGAGTTCAGGAATCCTGCAGAGAAGGACTAAAAAGGAGCGTAGGAGCCAGAGAGGTCAAGGATATCACAGGAAATTTCACAGCCAACTAACCTGTGCTCGTGGGGCTCAAAGAGACTGAACCAACAACCAGTGAACCTACATGAGTCTGACCTAGGCATTCTGCATATATTAGAGTTGCATAGCTTGTTTCTCTTGTGAGACTCCTAACAGTGTGAATAGGAGTTGTCTCTGCCTCTTTTATGGGCTTTTGTGATTCTACTTCTTATACTGGGTCACCTTGCCCATCCTTAATACATGGAAAGGTACTTAGTTAATCTTAATGCAACTTGATATGGCATTGTTTTATTGATACTCATAGGAGATCTGCCCTTTCTTGGATGGAGAAGGAAGAAAATGGGATTGAGTGGTGGGGGGTATAGGGGAGAGGGACTGGAAGGGGAGGATGGCTGTGCCCAGGAAGAAAAACAGCTGGCCCTGTAATTTTGGCATATCTCCAGTAGGCGGCAGATATGGGCCATCCCCAGAATAAGCGCCTGTCAATATCTACTTTGGTAATGATTATATGTATTTTTTTCTGTAAGAATGGTATATGATTGACACATATAATTAGTGGTGCTTACTGTTTATTCCATACACACAATTGTTATACATTGTCTGCTTGTGATCTTACACACCGTTTCAGACTCCCCCCCAACCCTGTCCTTAGTGTCATGACCTTTCTGGGATCGCAGAAACTAGAGAAAGCAGTGAAAAACCTGAAATGCGCTTCATGCAACAAATGTACATTGACTTAAGATCCTAGAAACTGAAAGCAAATTCTTGCTAAAATGGAAAACTACCTGACACAGTTTCTTTCTTATTGAGTTCTAGGTATGAGAAACAATTTTTTTCCCCTCTGGAGAGTCCTAGTTTCAAGTCTACGTAGTGAGACTTTTGCAGTTCAGCTGCAAACATTGCTCTAGTGTTTGTCTCAGAGTTTGTGGATGTCTCTCTCTTGGTGAGAAATCAAGCAACATTATTACTATTAAAGGAGAAATGTGTATTGTGTAGCCCCCAAATGTCTCCTTATCTGTAGTTTTTATTCTTCGGTGTTCTTAAATTAGGTGGGTAAAACCATACTTTAAAGATGAGAAATTCAGTTCCTGAATATTAAAGAAATTGTTCGTTGGTACAAGTGCAGATATGGAAGGAAGTAGTGATTTTGACCTAGTTTGGAGTTGCTTCAGCTAACTGAACAAAAATGAAAATAATAAGGATAATAAGGATGACAGGGAGGAAACCTGTGGAACTTGAAGGCTCATTAGGTTCCTGAATTAACACCTCCTGGGATACTCTGAAGCTATTTATTGAAAGGGGTCATTTAGTCATTGCAGCTACTCTGTCTGTCATCTCCTTACCTACTGTTAATGTTGTCTTAGATGTTCAAATGTAGATGGAGTCACAACTATAACACATGCACTAACCTTTAAGGCAGGATCCTATTGTATAACTGGCAAGTGGCCAGGATCCTTTAAGGCTCTGGCCGGGATGTTTAAAGTTACAAGGGAATTTCAAATGCCACTCACTTGGAGCAGATTCATCAGCTCTATTCAAGGTCCAAGGTATACATCACTCAACTACACAGTCACCTTCTACAGGCCAGTGCACTTGCACACTATCTGATGGTTGCTCTTAAAAAATTAACAACAAGGGCCTGCAGCGATGGCTCAACTATTAGGAGCACTTGTTTTTGCAAAGAGCCTGGGTTCTGTTTCTAGCACACATGTGGTAGCTCCCAACCATCTGGAACTCCATTTCCATGTTGCCTTCTTTTGACCTCCAGGACCTTCAGACAAGCAAGCATATAGTACACATACATACCAGCAGGCAAACAATACACACAAAATAAAGTAAATATTACTGAAAAATAACAACGATCTAAAACAGAATGAGAAGTGTATATTTATATACTCTAATTCATTACAAATTTTCATCATACATGAATTACACTTACTCATGAAGCACATTATTCTAAATCCATTTAGTCCTTCAGTTGCTTCTCCCAAAACACACTTTGTACTTTTTTCTCCTTATTCTATGTTCATGGCAAGCCAATAGTTTCAATTAATGAATGATTCTATGTAGAATTTTGTTCTTATTAGGAAAAAGTTAGATTAAGCTGTGAAGTTGTATGATGAAAATTTATTTGCCAAGAACATAACCATCTTCCTTCTTGAACTATATTATAATCTTCAGATAATTATACCTATGTCCACAATTCTTTATGCCATGGTGGAGGAGATGTAGTCATGATGCTTTGTGCACTATTTTCTCTCAACTTTCTCAAGTTAATAAAGCTTATTACTTTAGCCTTTACTGCGGTGTTCATCAATTACTGTGGGCTAAGTGTTCTTGTAATGGCTGCCTTCAAGCTCCTGATCTATTGTCAAAGAATTAAAATTGGGAAGAGCTGTGCTTTACCTTACAGTGATGTCTCTCCTATATAGAATCAAGGGTAGCAAGGAGTTGCAAGTATGTGTATAATTTTAAGTTATATTTCATACAACTGCAGCTATGGTATAGCAAATCTAATTAATGTTTTGATATCAGCTTTGTTTAGTAAGTGGTTTGCAAAGCTAAGAAAATAAAATCACTTTAGGGAGATGAAATAGAGTTAGCAAAGCTCACCATTACTTCATCACAGAATTAATTGATTTATCAGTTCACTTTGGATAGACGTACACAACATTGTGTAAGACCTATGTTTGAATCTGATGTAGTTTCAGTGTTACCTTTACTGAAATATTGTTTGTTCCTCCAATAAGAGCCAATGATAGTATCAATCTTGTGTGCTATTTGATGAATAAAAGCAAATGCTAACTATACTTGTTCCCCAAATGCATAATAGACGTGATATGATTTCTACGTTAAATAATGAGGAAAATTTTCTTTATATGTTAATTAAAACCTCAAATTTTGCAATTTTTCATTCTAAGGGATACAATTTAGCAAATTTCATGTAATATTGAGGAAAAGTTCCATTTCCCCACGCTATGGAGATGTGAGACTTTACAAGCCATACCGACCTTTTATGCCCGTGGAACTCCAGCCTTGTGATTATCTTAGGGGGATGGGCATTGAGGAGAATTGGAACTCTGAACTGTGTACCAAGACCTGGAGGAGTTACTGACACAACCCCAGCACTAGGAAGCTGACACCTAGTGCATGATGCATTACCAAGCTGTGATGTCTGGTAGGGCATGCAACTTAAAGGAATTTTGAACATGAGACAGGGCAAGACAGTCCCGAATTTCCTCCATCTTGTATTCTTGCTGCGGCTATTTCAGATTTAACTAGAATTTGATTTCCTTGGTGAATATTCCCATGGAAAATTACCCAACTGTATTCTATGACTGGAGGCCAAGATGTCCCAGCCAACATATCTTAGCATAATTGCTTGCTGCTTGCTTTATGCAAACTTCCCCCTACAGCTGCTGATATATCAGGATTTTTTTTTTTTTTTGTTTTTCCTTTTCAATTAAATCCTCCTCGCTTTAAATGCCTGGTGCTGTACTTAGTTCCTAAATACTGAAGTGTAGTCTCAGCAGGCTGTAATAAATATTTTTAATTGGGTATAGACTGTGTCTATAGTCTGTGTATAGACTGAGCCCATCTCTGGTTGGTTCCTAGAACAGGACAAATAATATTTTTCAATTTGTGATGGTTTTATCAGGCGATATTTCTATCCTAAGCTGAGAAATAGCTGTACACTTATACTTTCCTTCTTACTTTGATTTAAGAGATAAGTTAAGACTTTTGCATTAAATTTGATAAGTATGTAAGTATACATATTGCAAGGGTAATTGCTTTCTTCTTCATACAGATGAGTTTAGTGTGGGTTTAGTTTAGGATTAATATAGATGTAATTCTTTTTCAGATTGAAATCAGACAGAGTAAAATTAAAGAGTTGCAAATGACATCAGCAGTTTTGCGAAATTGTCTTACAGTTTGTCTCCTATCAGCTTAAATTCAGAAATGCCATCTTATTATGGACCTGCATTATCATTTCTGTAGAGAATACTGGATGCTCTATAAAACACTTTGTTTTGTAATTTTCTTCTCAAATATATATTCAATTGTTTTGTTTTAAAATAAATCCATGTTTAAAAAAGAAAATACAGAAGTAATCATTTTTTGTATAAGTGTCACATTACACGAAAAGTGATTTATCCTTTATCCTGGGATGTCAGGAGGTATAGAGAAAAGACATTAATTTAGCATCAGATAAAGTAATATTTATTTTTCTTCCCGTTATATAAAAACACATACGAATTAAAGTCCTTTGGAAACTGAATATCTTCTTTTTCCAGTAGGATCTGAAAACAGAGAAGTGTGTCTTCTCTTTATAACCCAGAATGAAATCGAGCTGAATCTTGCCCACCTAGCCTACTGACGTGTGTTTACAATCAAATGCTTGAACAGCTACCTTGTATGTGCTTCTGAGTAAGATGAAAGTTACTTTGGCTGTATTTTCATAAATGTATTCAATTGCTGTTGACCTAATGTTGTTAATTTTAGGCAATTTAACGTAAGTATCCAGGCAATTCAAGAACAACCTGATTGTTACCTAATTACCTATGTGATTCTGAAGGATAAGCCTCTGTATTTAACTAAATGTTTTAGATTTTGGATCTGGAAAGAATTAAGTTGAGAAAATTAAGTTTTACTGTTAATATTGTGCCTTTTTTTTACTGTCTTTGTAGGTACGTGAACTAGACCTTTAAAAATTATCTGCTTCTAGTACCATGCCCTAAAGTAGTTGAATGGTTACAAAACCTTCCAGGTAATGTCTTATTAATATCTTAATTTGAGAAACTAACATATAAATAGTAAGGTCTACAAATTGTCTTTTAGAGTTTCTCCACTGTTTAGTCATTCAGAGGTAGAATGAGCAAATATCCTGACTTTTTCCAAGAAAATATACATTCAATTTTTTCCTCATTTTTTTAAATAAATATTTCCATCTCCTTCCCTCCTCCTTCCCCTTCCCTCCCCTCCCTTCCACCCATACCCCCCTCTCCACCCCTCTCCAAGACAAAGAGCCATCAGGGTTCCCTTCACTATGTTAAGTCCAAGGTCCTCCCAGCTCCCCCTAAGTCCAGGAAGGTGAGCAACCAAACTGACAAGGCTCACAGTGAGCCCGTCCATGCTGTAGAGTTCATGTTCATTGCCATTGTCCTTGGTTTCTCAGTCCTCCTCCACCGTCAGCCACATTCAGAGAGTCCGGTTTGACCCTGTTCCATCAGTCCCATTCCAACTGGACTTGGTGATCTCCTGTTAGATCTGTCCCACCGTCTCAATGGGTGAACGCACTCCTCAAGGTCCTGACTTCCTTGCTCATGATCTCCCTCCTTTTGCTCCTCATCGGGACCTTGAGAGCTCAGTCTGGTGCTCCTATGTGGGGCTCTGTCATTTTCTCCATCCAATGCCAGGTGAAGGTTCTATGGTGATATGCAAGATATTCATGAGTATGGCAATAGGATCTGTACATTTCTGGCACCCTCTCCTCAGCTGCCCAAGGACCTAGCTGGGGGCGTCTTCCTGGACACCTGGGAACCCCTCTAGAGTCAAGTCTCTGCCAACCTTCAGTGGAAGAATGGATGAAGAAAGTGTGGAATATATACATATTAGAGTACTACTCGGCGGTAAAAAAACAATGACATCTTGAATTTTGCATGCAAATGGAGGGAAATAGAAAACACCATCATGAGTGAGGTAACCCAGGCCCAAAAAGATGAACATGGGATGTACTCACTCATAATTGGGTTCTAGCCATAAATAAAGGACATCGAGCCTATAATTCGTAAAAAAAATCCTAGAGAAGCTATATAAGAAGGTGAACCCAAAGAAAAACATATAGTTACCCTCCTGGATACTGGAAATAGACAAGATTGCCAGACAAAAAATGGGAACATGGGGTGGGGTGGGATGGGGTGGGGGGGATGGGGAGAGAAAAGTGTGAAGTGGAGGATGGGAAGAGCTTGGGGGAATAGGATGGTTGGGATATAGGAAGGATGGATATGAGAACAAGGAATTATATACATTCAATTTTTTAAAAGACATTTTATTAATGTTATTCCGATAGATTACATTTTATTTTAAAAAGATACAACTTAGGCCTATTTTCACTTATTGAGTCTTTGTTCTATGTTGTGTATAAAGTTCTAAGATGTTCAACAGGAAACCACCGATCGTGTGTCACATAGTGGAAACACTGAAACCCGAGTGCTAGAGAAACATTCACACTTCTACAATAAAAGAGGAATATAATTTCAGACGTACGTTCTAGACAACTTTCTTTCATATTAATAACAGGTTGACGCTAAGTCAGAGGCAGACGTGTATCTTGGGCAAACGTTTGAAATTATTAGATTATGGGAAGTTGCAAGCTGTCTTCTCCATTCCCTCCCACAAACACACGAGAAGACAGTAAAATGACAGACTTCTATGCAGCCTTTGATTAACAATTAAGTCAATGTAAATGTTCATCTGACTTCTGGTACATAGCTTCCCATTGGCATATGTACACAGAACACACTAACATCATACAAAATGAAAACACACGTTAATAGGTTTAAACTCATGGGATAAAATCGACTTCATAATAAAATAATCGTAGATAGTCTTATAATGTGCCTGTGTTAATTTGGCTCTTTGAGATTACATTATAATAGCCTTTTCTCAGTTTACCTAAATATGTCCTAATTTAGCAGTGACTTGTCAAGGGGAGCAATTTGCACTCAGCATGGTCCAACGGATCCTTCACCGAAAACAACTTTAATGGGAATCTGATTACAAAACCAAACTAGACACAGAATAGAAACTTTATTCCACACCCAGATTGGCACATTGCATAAATCCACCATTCAGACTGCTTGTGTCCTGTGGAATTTTTTTTCTATTCAGAATATCACCCCTGGAGTTGTCCAAAGTAGCCCCTGTATAATGCACAGATCTAAACACAAGGGTGTTCTGTCTCTCACAGTAGCAGCTGTTACTTTCTCTTCTTATATTACAGCACAGCCAGAATGATTAAAGCATACATGTGGAAGCAGACTGGCTGGCTTCACATTTTAATAGGTTTAGTTACATTTTTACACTTATTATTATACATTTATGTAGCAATTATTATTATTATTTGCCATGCAATATCTTAGACATATTTAAAAATATTAACCCACATGATCCTCATGAGACCAGAACCAATATTCCAGCCTACACAGTCTGGCTTAGTGCCCAAGCCTTCAACTTTTTGTGAGATCTGACATTGGGAAGGTTGCTCAGTTTCTGGAAAATACAGACAAAATGGTATCTTTCTTCTATGTCTTTGAAAGAATGGATGATTTACTGTCTGCAAAAACATGGAATGGTGCCTGAATGACACGTCGTGTCTTGTGACACTGTCAATCTTCCTATAGGCTTTCATTATAATCGTGTTCAGATTTTCTTTATCAACCCTATGTTATATTGCTTTTCTTAACTTTAAGTATGGTTTAATTTGTTTTGGCGTTGGTCTTATTTCCTAAACTGAATTGACTGTTATTAAGGCTTCCATTCCAACTCTCTGACAGAAAGAACTTTGCTAAAGCAATTGGTAAATAGCCATCTGTAGATGTTCTGTTGTTGGCATTTGAAACAGATTTTGAGTGATCTACAATGATGCTGGGTTAGGGGCTGGCATGAAGGCTCAATGAGCAAAAGTGCCTTGCACATAATTGGTGTTCTGTTCCTGGAACCCCTGGTTGAGAGAGGGAGGGAGGGAGGAAGGGAGGGAGGGAGGGAGGGAAGAAGGGAGGAAGGGAAGAAGGGAGGGAGGGAGAGAGAGATAGAGAGAGAGAGCTGTGTCTCTAAAGCTGTCTTCTGAGTGCCTCAAACATACCTCCATTTATTTAGATACATAAACAATCACACATGCACATGCACAAATGCTGATAAATACAGCAAAAGAAATACTGGTTTTAGATTGCTCTTAAGGGGCTAATGGCATGTGGCTAGAATGATAGAATTATGAAACAGCTTTTCTATAAATATACATAGACATATAAATAGACCATCCTGCGTTCATTAGTATGAAGGCACACTTTGGATATTAAAGATATATGTTATGTATATGAGTGTTTCATCTGCATTTACATCAGTGTACTGAGTATGTGCTTGGTGCCCTGTTGACCAGAGGAGGCGGTCAAGCCTTCTGGAACTAGAGTTAGAGATGGTTGTTTGCCGACATGTGCGGAATGAGAATCAAAACCCTGGTCCTCTAGGAAAATAGCAAGGCTTTAACCACTGAGCCATATCCCTAGCTCTTGTGTTCCACAATTTTAATATTTCTGATGTATACTCCTCTCATGATGTAAATTCTTTTCCCATAAAATTAACTCGTTGTGTAATCTGTCAAGGAATTGGTAAATGCATTCTGTGTCAGTGAAATGTTGATCTGCCCTCAGTCCATTCACAGACTGGTCTAGGTTTATTTGCAAAAGATCAAACCTGATATTATTTTCTATTAGATCCTTGTTTTTATTTTACTAAAAAAGTTCAACTACTCTTAGCATTATCTGATAATGTGTAGTATCCTTTTACACCACTTAATATTATTAGCTATTTTTCTCATCGTTTTTGTTTGCCAAGTAAATACGTAAATTTGCAGACAGAACTGAATCATTGCTCAGATAAAATAATTCAGGGTTGAGATTGGGTGATAATGTAAGAAGTTAAATAGCATCCAGGCATGGGTCTGTCTTCAACAGCAGAGACTGGAAGCATGAGAGGGGGTGAATAACATCAGTTACAATTTCAATCAAAGGCAGAAATGGATGATTCTGATTTACTAAAAGACTGGTTTTCTGGGGTAGAGTCACAAATTAAGTGACCTTAGTGGACAGTTGATTAAACCTGACCGGCTTTAAAAATACATATTTTTATTCTAGATGTAAAGGGCAGAGTAACCTTCACCAAGGAAGGATGGAAGCATGTTGTACTTGTTGCTCTCTGTAGACTCTCTTTGGGAGAAGTTGGAGAGAACCCTGTAGAGAGCAACCAAACTGTCTCAGAACATATCAGTGGCAGGAGCTTACTGATTCGTCTCCAATGGAACACTATTAGTGAGGGATCTAGGGAGTACACACACAGTCCTCAAGGATATCAGGAATGAATGGTCAGTGGAAGCAAGTTACAAAGTCAGTGAACACATTTAAGAATGCTTTTAAAGAACCTCCTAAGGTAGTGATGGGTCTGGGAATCAAGGATCAAGTAGGTAGTGGCAATGTACAATTACATTTTGACTTTGTCTTGCTTGCCTTACCTAGTTGAATCCAAAGAGTGATTGGACTATAGTGGAAAAAAAAACAAACCTCCTTAATTCTGCATTCACCTAATAAAGAGCATAGAAAAATCCTGCCCTTAATCATATTACCATATCGCTGAAGTGAATGTATGTTACCACAGTAGAAAGTGATTCTAACATATGAGTGGGTATGGATGTAAATAAAAATACATTTTGGGAAGAAGTGGGGTAATTGTTTATTTTCAACTCTTTTTACACACCATTGTATGATTTTCTTTCTTCAATCTTGGGTACCCAATTGTGTGCTGAAAAAAACAGGATGTCCCATCCACATCAACTCCTCCAACCTCTGCATCCCCATGGCTTTTGTAACATGAAGATTATGGTAATAAATTTGTCTTATACTTGCTATGTCTAGCTGTAATTGGACTTTTTCTTCAGAACCTTCATCTCCCAATAATGACACAGAGACTTTAACTATGAATGTTTGGCTGATAGCTTAGGATTGCTTCTAACTAGCACTTATAACTTAAATTAACCCATTTCTATTAATTTACTCTCTGCCTTGTGGCTGTATTGCCTCATTTAAATAGTACCTATCATGCTTGCTCTGCATTTCATAACATTTCTGCCCTTTTTCTTCTCAGCATCCTCTGTGACTAGAAATCTTGCCTAGTTTTTGGCCATTAAATTTTTTATTAGATCAATTAGAGTGACAGGTCTTCATAATGTACAAAAAGATTATTCTACAACAACTAGTCATCACGACTGAAAAGGCAACATTTTGAGTCCTTTATTTTTGATAAAATTCATCATTTCCTCTCATTATTTTATTGTTTATGTTGTAAAGCCTAGAATTTATACCCATTTACTCTCCCAAGTTTGAAATCAATGCAAATTAAAAGAGTATTGATTAGACTTAAAGAAAATTTGATGCTGAGGGTGATTTAGTCGCACTGATTTTACAAATACAACGTTATTTCTGTCATATGGAGTCCATTGTGGAAAACATGCATTTTTCTCTTCTCTCAATACTCTGTGGCCACTCCTTCAAAAGGAAGAAAACTTTGATGATCAAAACATAGAGTCAAACTAGTTGTTTTGAGAAACTTTAAAAAAAATAGTGTTCTGGAAAGGGGAAAATCTATTTTCTTTAGTGGCTTGTCACTGGGTAATATAACAACCACACTTCAGGGGAGGCCCCATTCATAAGAAGTTAACCAAATCAAAATGGACCCCACATTTAGTATTTCTTCTTTATGTGGTCTTTTTGTATTGCTTTGGCACCTTTTGAATTACAGGCTTTTTTTTCTTTGATTTTTGACATTTTTGTTTTTGTTATTTTGCAAGAGAGAGAAAGAACATAAAGTTGCTGAAATGGGGGAAGATCTGGGAAGATTTGGGGAAGAGGAAAGATGATCAAAATATATTGTATGCAAAACATTTTAAATAAAAATGCTGTTGTAGACATAAGAAAAATGAGTTGAAAAATAGAATCAGTAATGCAGTATCTATGCATCAAGAGTTTTTAATCTCTTATATTTTAATGTATATCAATAAACTAAGCCTCCGAGGGAATCAGGTGAGTCAGCCTTGAGGGTTTCACATTACTTAGTTTATCTACACTTCTGTAGCTGCTCAGCTGTACTGTTTGAGCAGACCATTTGAGTAACCATACTTTTACTGCTGTCCCCGAAGAAGGGAAGGGGCGCCTGGGCAGAAGCTGGGATGGGATAGGAAGAGAGAGGCAGTAGCAAGGGAGAGAGGCCCCTGCAGAATGACTAGAAAGATTAGGGGGTTGAGGAATGTCTGTGCTCCGTTTCCGGTGCAGAACGGAGCTTCTGCCGCCGGTCAGGAACACACTCACCCTCCAATGGATCTTCTGTTACAGGACCAGGGCCCCTTGCTGGCCAGGAACCTTGCAGACAAAAGTTTACTGCTGTTAATAAGGTATCTTGATGTGGAATTCATTCTGAATTCTTGTTGTAATTTTATGTCTGTTTATTCTGAGTTGATATTGAGGCTTGCCTTGAGAAGAAAATCTTCCTTTGGGTTGGTTGGTAGTTATGAAAGGCAGATACAGTTAGAAAACAATACAGAAATATAATAAAGAAAATTTAACTACACAGTTATCAATATTAATTAATTATAAAATGAAACTTAGTAAAATAAGCTCTAATTAACTTTTAATTTAATATTTTCTTCCTTACTATCGAAGTATTAAATATGAAGAACACGAAGAAATTTACCTGATATTTCTTAGTAGACATTCTAACATGGAAATGAAATAAATTGACATGTGCAAATTTATATAGGAATATTGGAATGTATTCAAATCTTAAATAATTGGCAAAGTTATATCTACTGGCTAAAAAATTCTAGGGAAATGATTTCTGATGTTTTCTTATGGCCATTCTGGATAATAGACCTAGCTATAGAAATAACTCTGAATTTTATGACGGTGTCTATAAGACATTTTATTCTACTGTTACTCTAAAATTATAACTATTTTTTTCATTAAGGAAGAACTGTATGCTTTTTCTTTTTTCTTGTATTTTCAGGATTTGATTTTTTTTCTGATTATCTTAGCTCCCCTAGATAAAATACCTCCTCCTCCTCTTCTCATTATGTAGTCCTGGCCGGCCTGGAACTTGAAGAAGAAGCTGGTCTAAAACTAATCTGTCCCTTGAATGATGGGAGTGAGTATTACCACACCCAGCAAAGACGAAGTACTTTTATTCAAGACAGGGTTTTTCTGTTTAACAGCCCTAGCTGTCCTGGAACTAGCTCTTGTAGACCAGGCTGGCCTGGAACTCACAGAGATCTGCCTGCCTCTGCTTCCCAAGTGCTGAGATGAAAGGTGTGTGCCACCACTGCACAGTCTCTAAATATATTTTTATAAAACAGGATGAAACCTTAAATTATTTGAAAACATTTTAAAGTTGATGGAAAAATATTACACATAATTCATACAGTTCAAAATCTATTTAAATGTCTATTCAATTTCTAAACCTTTCTTCAAGTGGACATTTTTATTTTTCTTTGTAGCTTTTTCTTAAGAGGTTTGCACTATAGTTTTAGAAGTGTCCTTTTCTATGTGATGACTTCGGATGTTTACTTATTACAAAGCAGACAAGATACAATTTAATTTCACTGTTTTCTCTTGAGTTGTTTATCTTCTAATCTCACTTAGTTCAATTTTCCTATTTCTTTTATTCAATTAAAATACAGACTTTATATTATTGTCTCTATTAGTGGAGATACGTCTTATCACTAATTGGAAAAAGCTTATAGTGCTTTAATGCTTTTATAATCCTTAATTTAAGTTGTTCTCAAAGATGAAGGATGTGAGAGTTAAGCCACCCAATAAGATTTTAATGCTCTAAATAGACAGATAATTCATTTCTTCTTAAAATTTGTTTTGATAAATTATATGAGAATGCAAAACAATGCACTTTGATAAGATTCAAAACCAGCTCTTATACCAACTCCTTCTTGGTCTACCTTTCATCCCTCCATCCCCACTTAATATCCTCATTTAAAAACTAGCTCACTGAATTCAATTTGTATCCCCTGGATCTTGATGAACTGACTAGGGACAAATCCTTAAAGGAAACTTACTTTTCATGCCCCAAAAGCCATCAACTGTCAATAGCTCTTGAGGAGTGAGGGGTATTTCTTTATTGAGCTCTTTATTTCCATGCTCAGATGCCATTTGGCCTGATCTTGTACAAGTATTATTCAGGCAGCCATAGTTGCTGCAAGTTCATGAGTGATGTGGTCCTGTCATATCCAGAGTATACTAACCCAGCCTTCCAGGACCTCAGATTCTTAGAATTCTTTTCATGATTATCCCTGAGCCTTGTCGTGAAAGACAGTAATGTCCTAGTTGGGGAGGACCAATCAGCTGACTCTTACTCTATTCCCGTTGATCAGTAATGAGTTTCTATGTTCACCATCACCTACTGCACAAAGAAACTTCTCTGCAGAGGGCGGAAAGCTGCACTAATCTAAAAGCATAGATGTACCAATTTAAAAGAGAGTTTGAAACTGTCCCAGATAACTCATTTTATCTTATATTAAATATTTCAGAAGACTGGAAAAAAATTGGAGCTATTCAGCCTCAAGAAAAATCTGACCTATTATCTATAAATAAACATCCCCAACATCCACATTCACAGTTGACCATCTGTTGTTCTTGAAGTCAAATTTACTGTTAGACTGGCTCTCTTTGTGTTTCCAGAGTGCCTCCTGGGCTATATTGTTCTTTAAAGCATATTCAATGGAATTCTATTAAATATCTTTCTTTTCTTTCTTTCTTTCTTTTTCTTTCTTTCTTTCTTTTCTTTCTTCTTCTTTCTTTTCTTTCTTTCCTTGTGTATGTGTGTGTATATCAGAGGACAACTTGTGGGCATCTCTTTCCACCATGTAGATTCTGGCAACTGAACTTAGTTTGTCAGGATTAGTGGCAAACCAGCTTATCTATTGAGACATTTTTCTGGTCTCCTTGTGTTCACTCTCATATGATTCACTATAATGACCTATTTAGGTCACATGCCTAAATAAAACCAGGCATCACATTTCTAAAATTGAAATATATTAACTTGTCTAGAGTCATGAGCTGTGTCTCTGGTACTGTTTCTTCAGTACCTTATAACTACCTATATCCTTCATCTGTTATGGTTATAACCCAATCCCTCAAAACTCGGTGACTTGAAACAACCGCATTTACTACTTCAGTTTCCCTGAGGCTACAGCGATTTCCTTGTTGAGTTCTTATTCCCGGGTCTTCTCAAAAGCTTTAAAGAGTCTTTGGCTAGTACCACAGGAATTGCAGCCTCAACTGGGAATCTACTTTCAAGCTCTTTCTAGTGGTTGCTGGCAGAAGAAGACTTGCAGAGTCTTGGGATGGTGGGCTCTGGTGCTCGCTAGCAATTGGCTGACGTCCTCTCTCAGTTGCTTACCACATGTGTCCTTACAATATGAATCTTTGTCTTATTCAGATTTGGAGCATAGAACACGACAAGGAAAGAATGCCAGCAAAAGCAAATTCACATTTTCTAAAATAATCTGATCATAGAAGCCCCATTCATCCTGTCTTGGATATTCTATTTATTAAGAGTAAAGAACTAACTAGCCAACTCACATATAAAGAGCTGGGATCACCAGGGGCCGTGTTAGCGGCTGTCTACTTTTGCAGCTCACTGGGCTGACTAAACCATTCGTTTGCTTTTATGCAATGCAAATATGTTGTGAAGGTGTGATTTCTGAGAATGAGTTTACTTTCTGTTTGTTAGTTAATATATCAGCTGCATGACGTCCTATGGATTAAAACGTCTCTCCTTACTACCAACATTGTTCACTAAAATAGTATCAACCGCAGCAGAACTATGACGTTCCGAGGGCATTAGGCTTAGAAAATGGATTTGGTTTTATTTAACTCTTTTAAATTGCTAATTGTAGATACCCAAAGGCCTTGAAATTGATCCCAGGTAAATATCCAGAAAATTGAACATGTTCCTTTTAATCAGTTCAGGGCATCCAATTTCTAGCAGAATAAATGACTTGCTAATGAAATAGCCAGGCTGGACCTGTAATGGTCACCTGCTGACTCTGGTGACTTAGATAAAATTTGTATTTATGAACATTTGAAGCGTAACCCCTGTATCAGTATTAAAGAACTGCAGAAAAATATTTGAATCCTGGGACTCTCACAAGCAGATCAAAAGTAAATCTTTTCAAAAATTTATCCACGTAAAAATATGAAATACATTTCACAATCAGTTGACTTTCCCTTGTGCTCTGTCTTCTTTGGTCATAGCTGTTTGTTTTTTTTTTTCTGAGGTGTGTGTGTGTGTGTGAGCATTCAGGTATTTAAACTACTCAGATTAAAGAGAAAATCCAGTATCTTGGGAAAGTTCAGAAGCACTCTCGAGAGAATCGAACCGGCTTTATATAACATTGCATTCGAGTGGATCAAACAAGTGCTCTGAAGGCTGTCAGCTCTGATCCTAGCATTACTGCTGATTTCCACTGTGACTTGGATAAGCCATGCAGTGTCTATGCAGGCGCATTTCCATCTCATTTATAAAACGGAACACTAAAGCGTCCATCCTGCTTACCTTAGCTTATGACATTCATCTAAGTCAAATGTGAGTTATTGTCCCATCCTTTCCAGTGCACTGATATTTAAAATGAACTTTTCCCACTGTAAGTTCTATCCAGACAGGGAATGCTTAGATTAAAATTTTATGTAGACAAGAATTTTAGACATCATAATGGTGGGTTAGTCTCAGCAGTATTAGACACTGATTATGCACAAGGTTGTATTTTTGAAATTGTCTATTGTCGCTTAGAACTTTCTGCGATGAAAGAGAAGATGTCAATGATATAAAGGGAATTCAAGCTAGAGAATTTTACATTTATGAGAGGGTTAGAATCCCGAAGCCATGACACAGGTGGGTTTTAACAGCGAGGATGATGAAGGAAGGCTTTAAAATGGATTTGGTGTGTGATTGGAGAATAGATAGGGTTTTAAATTGTGAGGGTGATGGATCAGAACTTTTACTTTGATGAGAAATGGTCAAAATATGGCTGGGAGAAATGTATAAACTTTCTGCAGAGGGAGAGAGCTCAGTGTGAGTCACCTTGTATGTAAGACATCTAGCAAAGCCTTCATGTTTTAAGTTAGTAAGTGGGACTGGAGTCAAATTCTCAAGAAGCTTGGAGGTCAGAGGAAGTAATTTCCAAGGAAGTTTGTGCAATAGAAATAAATAGCTATTAGGCATTCTCAGTGACATAGTTAATGAGGGAAAGAATAAGTTAGGAAGTTGGTGCAGTAGTTTAGAAGGGGTCTATCACATTAAGTCTGGTATTCTTCACAACCAGATGCTCAGTAAAAAATTAAATTACCAGGCCTGAAAAGAATGCCAAGTTTTAAGCAAGTGATATCACCCGACATTATTTTCTTATTAAATTTGTTCATAATAGATCATTTCTAGCACATGCACTTAGATACACGCACAGACACACATGGGCACAGTCTTCCTTCGGGTAAAATTCAGTTATTTATAGATAAAAGTTAATTTTGTAAATGTTCCTATATCACTCTTGGTTTTGATATTGTCCCTCAATTATCCTCAATTATCTAATAAGAACTCTTATTTTTGCAGACCACCGTACACTTTAGCCTGAACTCCTTTCCTCCTTCTCTCTCTTCCTTCCTTCCAGATGTTTCCTGGACTAGATAGTGGCTTGTTCTTGCAGTTTCTCAGTAAAGTTTGTGCCATTAAATATAACTAAATCTGAACGTATCCTCTCTCCTCATCTCAGAAGCATGTCTTTGTTTTGGTTCCCCCACTTCTGTAGATGAAGATATGCTCTAATTCATGCTATCTGGAACATACTACATAAACTCAGCTGACTTCAGACTTTTAATCCTTCTGTCTCCTACTCCTGGGGGCTGCAATTATAGGTGTGAACTCAGATACCCAGCTGTCAAAAGCTTAATTTCATCTGTAGTAGGAATATAAATAAGCAAATGTGATATTCTTTATCTTTTAAAAATAACTTTCTTTTTAAACATGTGAAAGTTACCGAAAGACAAGGTGTCTTACACAAAAGGAAGACCATACTCTTATGTAAAGAGTGCTCATTTAGATGCTCCTGGCGATGTGCATTTGCATATCTACAGTTTTCATATAAATATGAATTGCAGTAGTTAAATTTCTTATTCTTAAGAATCACTTAGGCAGTCCTTAATTTTAGATGTTTGGAAATAATTAAGAAAGGATTATTGAAGATCACGGGAGACTATGTAAAGCGCAATTCATTTGTTGCTGAACAGAATGTGCCTGTCTTTCACTGGTCTTCAGAGGCTGCCTTACGAACTTTCCATTGTTGTGATCAAATGCCATGACCAAGGCAATTTATAAAAGAGTGTTTAGTTTCAGTTTAGGGTTTCAGAGCGGTTGAGTCCATGTTGTCAGAGCAAAGGCATGGTGGTAGGAACAGCTTAGAGCACTTATCTTAATTCTTAAGTAGGAGGTGAGAGTAGGGGAGGGAGATAGAGAGAGATGATAGAGAGATATAGATTGATAGATAGACAGACAAATAGATAGACAGACAGACAAATAGATAGACAGACAGATAGGCTGATAGACAGATAGATAGAGAACTGGAAACAGTGTTAGTGTTTTGAAACCTCAAATCTCTCCCCTAGTGAAATACCTCTTCCAACCATGGTCTTAGCCTCCAGGGCCTCCACTGTAATTGAAGACCAGGCTCCAAAACTGCTGTAACCAAGTCTTCCCAGTCTTGAGGGATAATTCTATTACAAAGTTAACCTTAACTCCTCATTCTTTTCAAACCAACTTTTCCAATTGGGGACCAAATATTCAAATAGTGCTTATTCAAATAGCTTATAGTGCCCATTCTCATACAAACCACCACATGAATCTTTTTCTTCCCTCCTAGCTGCATTTTGAACACCTTCTCACCTATTTATCTACATGGGATTGTGTCATTTTTTAAAGCATTTAGGAGGTATCTAATGGCTCATTCCATGCATAAAATTTCTAATCACTTTGGAAATAGGTAATTTTGTTCAATTCTGTTACTTTGCTAAATATTCATATTCATAAGAAAGAATTATTCCTTATCTCCAAAGTGTTCAGCTTATCCATACATTATCTGGTGATATGGTTAGATTTTATATTGCTTTGGTGAGACACCATGACTACAATTATGGAGGTCAAAAGATGGGGCTTCACAACAATTTCTCCAATGTGCCCCAATCATAGAAAGCTGCTGTGTGGCATAAATCCAGGGGTGGTCATCATATAGCGATTGCCTTTCTAGATTAGCATAATCTCCCTCTCCAAGAACTTGGTCTTGAGAGATTTCCAAACCTCTGGTCCTAATTATTGTTCCATGGTCTTAGCCCCCAGGTCCTCCACTGTAATTGAGGACCAGGCTCCAAAAGCGCTGTAACCAAGACTTCCCAGTCTTGAGGGATAATTCTATTACAAAGTTAACAATGAGTTTAACATTTGCTTCACAAGTTAAGATTATCAAAATGACAATTAACATTATGTCAGTCCCAGTTGAATTGATTATCCCTTCATTTAATTGCTTAATTTCATATCATCCATTGTGTAATCATACAGAGACCTAATTTTCTCCATCATTACAGTGTTTCCCAATTTTTTTTAGGTGAAGAAAAAACGATCTCTCTTTTTTTCTTAATTTATTTTCCCCTTTACAAATTCCTTATTGTCTCACCAAATATGCTGCGTAGCATGTCTGAATGGAGAACACAGGCACTGAACAGCCTGGCTGAAGACAGCTGCAGCTGCTAGTGTGTACCTGTGAGCTGAGTGTGTAGCAGTTGCAACAGCAGTAGAAGCCTGAGCAGGTGTCAAGGCAGATACCTAGTGGGCCAGCAACTCAAGGAGATGGTTCAGGGGAGGCCCACAACACATGAAGCAGAGGGAGCCAGCTGTCTAAAAAATGCACATGGGATTGTGTGGAAGAAACACGCTTGCCAGGAACTTCCTAAGGTCAGAGGCAGCCTGTTTAAAGTAGGTAAGTCCCGTGGCATTAGGAGTCTAGGTACTTCTGGAATTTGGGAGACAGCTGGAGACTGTTGTAGAGTAGCAATAATAGGAAAATCCCAAACTCACTCAGAGGCTTGGGGGAAAACGAAAATGTAGCTAGTGTGGTGGTAACTCCAGCAGGAGACCCCGTGTGTTCCAGTGACTGAAAAGCCACAGGTGAGTGACTTTTTTTTTTTTTTTGAGGATTCATAACATGAAGTTGGGCGCCAATTGTTACATGAGGTATAATTGGTCTTATTAATAAAAATCCAAGCCAAATATCGGGACAAATGCTGAAAGATCAGAGAGAGAAAGGAGTAAGCCACAGCCAACTCTTATTAACTCCTCAGTCAAAATGGGCCAAACTACCGTCTTCTCCCACATTGGATTCTCTGTGTCCAGGCATTTCACGTCATGTCTGTACAGACCTCCAGACCTCTATGGTTGACTGGTGGCTAGCTCCACCTTTCAGGCAGGATTTATTTGTTAGAATACAAACAAGATATGACCATATGAAATTCTTAATGTGGGTACTGAGAATATGAACTCATGTCTTCATGCTTGAATGGAGAGCATTTTATTGACTGAGACACCTCCTCATCCCTCAGAAGGGGATTTTAAGGTGTAGCGACGTCATTAATTCATCAGAGAAGTTCAGAAGTGGAAGCTTACAGGGTGGTCCTCTGCGCATCTGCATCCGTACTGCACATCTGCAGGTGATCATGAAGCAGCTATTGGTCAGCAGACTAACACTCAGGAAGGATAATTAAACGCAGAGCAAATAAGAACAAGAAACTAGACTGTGCTCCTTAATCTGTTTAGCACGCTGTCTTATTTTCACAACTTCTAGAGAGTAATGACTCCTGAGTCATTTCTGCCAAATCCTCTTCTAACCAACTATAGCATGGCACTTTAGAGGTAAATTCAATCTATAATAGCCTCGCCTGCTTGTGAAACGCTTGGTCTAGACTACTGTGCATGTCACCGCTGGCATGAGCCATGTTTGGAGTGTTCCTTTAACCACGGAATAAGATGAATAATGCATGGTGCGTAGCCACAGCTGGTGCAGGGCCTCACCACATTCTCGTCTCTTACATAACATGAACGAGAAGTAAATATTTGGTGTAGCACGCCACTGAGATGCTGCAGTCGTGCCTGGTGAGCGCTACAGTGGCAGGGGAATTGATCCTGGGAGTGAAAGGCTGCCTAACCCCAAAGACACAGATACATGTTCTTTGTTTTGTTATTTGGTTAGGGAGGAATCAGGAATTCAGGGAAAGAGTGACCTGTGTTTTCCATGTTCAAAATGTTCTGTAAAAAGCCATAATGGATAACTTGGAAGAGACATGATGACATTGTAAATTGAGGCTAGGGAGAAACGTTTCATAAAAGAATGCCACTGGCATGCGCTGGTTGTTATCAACTGCATTTAATAAGGTCTTTTGGAGAAAGACAGAGAATCATAAAAGAAGTGTCTTTTTAAAGTACAAGATGAGAGAGAAAATAGAAAAAATAAGACCTGCATATTAGCAAATGCAACATTTTCCCTTTTACATTTAAAAGCAAATACTAAATTGTGCAAATTCTATTAAAATTAAGATTTAGACAGTTTTTGTGCAAAATGAACCCCAATATATTATGCTATCACTACTTTTTAAAAATGTTTTGATTAGATTAATGTGGTCCCAGGAATATTTGTTGAGTAAAATCATAATTGTTAAGAAAATATTGCCAACAAAGCCTCAATAAAACACATGATTTCAGAAAGCTATTTTTAGCAAATTACTGCCACTGTATTACTGGTGCACAGACTGAGCTATTAAGGGTGTGTCTAGCTAAAAGTGATATTAGTCTCAATTAACACTTGACTGTATATAAAGAGTTTAATAATTTTTCAAGTTCACGATAACGTTTTTCAAGCTGGCCACCATTCATCTGGAAGAGAAAAAAATTCTAAATATATAGTAACCTAATAGCAGAGCTACAAAAGACATCAAGAAAATCCAGATAGAAATATGTGAAGGCAGGTAAAAAAATTCCCAAAACTGTTATCACCTCTCTGCTGGTAGCAGATTGTGTAGTATATACAAATCTCTGCTGTTGTGATCTGTATAGTTCTTTCAAGAAAACTGACCAATTTGGCATTTATCAAAAGCTACAAGCAAAGACATACTAACCTGTGTTTCTTAGTATAAAGAAAATAGAAAGATTAAAAAAAAACCGTGTCCTTTAAGAAAATAATACTGGAAAGCTTTCTAAGCATTGAGATCTTACAGAGCAACGTTTTGCCAGAAAGGGACAAATTAGAGACCAAAGCCTTAAATTTTTACAACATCTACAGGTACTTGAAAAAAATATACTTTTTAGTAATCTATGCTGTAAAAAAATCAATAAGGGTATTTATATGTAATATCCTTTCAAGATTTGTAAGAATAAAAATGGCAAAATGTGTGTTTCTGTGCACATGCCTGTGTGGTGTGTGTATGTATGCATGTACACACATGTATTGGTGAGAACACACATATATCACATTTGCCTGTATGCATATGAAATAAATACACATCCTTTGAATGTCTAAATTTATTACTTTGCTTCATTATGTCATTTTCAATAATATAAGATTGATTTATCTCCAATGATTTGAAAGAAGTTTGTAATATTAAACAAATTTTTATTACATAGAAAACAAGAGTTACAATGGTGAATTCTAAGAATTTAGTAAATAACTATGCCAATCCAACATCAACTGTTTTAACAGACTTGAGAGATGTGTCAGCAGTTAAGAGAAATTGTTGCTTTTACAGAGGATTTGTGTTAGGTTACCAGCACCAAATATATATATATATATATATATATATATATATATATATATATATATATATACACACACAAAAAATACACAACTCTCCATATTTCAGGCATAACATATCCAGTGCCTCCATGACTTCCCAGGAACCAGGCATGCCTGTGATACATATAAGTGATAGAAAAATACTTATATACATACAAGGAAAGTAAATCAATCTTATAGAAAACGGAGTGGGGGATTTTCAATTCTGTTTTCTAAGGCCACATATTAACAAACAAACTGATAAAGACCTTAAGATAGCATTGTAATCTTTTTTCTAAACACAGAGTCAAAAATTCTCAAGAAAATACTTAAATGAACAGACAAAACAATGATAAAATTAACGAAACATGAAATTAAAGATGATCAATAAAGTACCACGAATGCAAAGTTGGCTTAACTTTAAATTCTAACCATGAAACTAAACACATAAAGTAGGTAGTCATAGTAATCATATTACATACATGTTATAAAACTTAACTATTTTTTATAGTAGAAATCCAACATATTGATATCTGATATTTGATAAAGAATATCCACAAGTATCATTCATAGATATGGTATATAAAGGGGGAACTATTGAACATAGTCTAAAGATTTTGTAAAGGCCCTTGCTGTTTTGAAAAACAAAGAATGAAGACATATAAATATTGAAATGAAAAATAAAAGCATTCCATATAAATAGATTTTTTTCTATGCAGTGATATATATTATGGTATCAAAGCAACAAGAAATTACTATTATATAAATGAATTTAATAAATCATAACAAGATCATTACTTATATGTATGTATATGGACAAAACATTTTACACACAACTGAGATAGGAAATTTTAATATAGGAAACCTTTACAAAAATATTCAAATATAGTATATAAAATAATTTTAAATAGAAAAACCTTAAAAGTGATAAATATGATTAGATTAAATTAAGTGTGTTTAAATCTCTATACAGAAAACACTGAAGTATTTCTTAGAGAGATGACAGTCAATTAAAATAAATGAAGAGATGCATCATACATTTAAACAGCACCATGAAAAAGTACAAGACTCAAAACAGAGTGATGATTCAAGCAGAACTGATCAAGATTCTATCAGGCTCTTTCTGTTCCTTTGGTAGAAATTTGAAAGATAAATTTACATGAAAATGCCAAGCGTTGTTTAGAATCGCTAAAACAATTTTTATAAAGAAAATTTATTGTACCTAAAGAACTAAGAAGCAAAGAAAAAAGTGCAACCACATATGATTCCAGAGTTGCACACAATGTGAGCCTGAGCTCTGTGGAAGACAGTATATGTGTGGACAAGAAGTATGTAATTGAAAGCACAGGATGATTAGTAATAAGCAAAATGTAAGTTTGAGCCAAAAGATAACAATATCACATATACAACAAATGACTAAATTGTGAAAGTCTCAAGAATCAGTAAGAATTTCGAGTTATGGGAGCTGTTTTAAATTGGCAGTAGGGTTGATCATGGCAAAATTGGCAGAAGTTTGCAAACTTCAGATAAAGTATTAAACTTATACCTTAAGGTATTATACTACCTAGAAGAAGAGTGAATGTTGTCTGAGTTTTCTGTCCTGCCAGGTTCCTGCAATTGTGAAGACCCAAAGAAATTACACAGAGGTCTCCATTAGTTATAAACAGATTGGCCCATTAGCTCAGCCTTCTTATTAACTCTTATAACTTATATTAGCCCATTATTCTTGTCTGTTAGCCATGTGGCTTGATACCATTTTTGGCAAGGGAATCACATCTTGCTTTTTCTGTGGCAGGGTCAGGACTGCAGAGGAATGGGCTTTTTTCTTCCCAGAATTCTCCTGTTCTCATCAGTCTGCCTCTACTTCCTGTCTGGTTGTCCCACCTATACTTCCTGCCTGGTTACTAGCCAATCAGAATTTATTTAAAATATAATTGACATAATACAGACCATTGTCCCATACCAAGTGAATGCTAGAATGATCATTGTATTTTTCTCCTATTATTTAGGTTATGTTTTATATTATTTTCAATAACCAAACATTAAAAGAGTCCAAATTTTAATTAACAATTCATTGGTAAATTCTCATATACTCATAAAATTGAATTACATGCAGCATCAACTCAGCAATGAGGAACCAGTACCTTGTAAAGAAATTTAATGAAATGAATGAAGCCCTAAACTATGCTCAAGGGGGAAGGAGGATCTAGAAATAAAGAGTACATGTCATATGATAAGGGTCGGCAGACTTCTGTTGTAAAGACTGCAAACATTTAAGGTTTATGAGCGATGTGGTCTTGCCCATAAGAAGGTAAATGTCATTTTAGCATGTAATCAGACAGATGAAACACCAATGAGCTTCACTGTGTTCCAATAAAGTTTTATATATGAAAATAGATGCCAGATTGGCTTTGGTCCCAAGTTATAGAGCCAACTTCTGCTGTATGATGCTGCTAATACATTTTAGAACAGAAAAAACAAATTTACAAGGATTGAATTCAAAGTAGACTTGATCTAGTAGTTTGCTTATTGTGGAACAGGAGAGAGATTTGGTATGCAATGTTATAAAATGTATCTATGTTTTTAACTAGACTTGGTAATAATGCATGGTGTATATTAGGCAGGACTTCTTACATTTGCATTGCTGGAGGCCAAGGCAGAGAATGTGGTGAGTCAGGTGTAATTTAGACTAAAGAACCGATCATCTGTTTTAGAATCTAGAAATATATACCCCACTATGAAATCTGCAGCATGATATATTAATGAGCATTTTGTTTATAAAATGTTTACCAACAGATTTCTCATTCAGTGACATTTGCCAATAGACAGTAAATTAGGATGTATAGTTAGTTTCTAGATGATCCAGGATGATTTTATAAAGAAAAAATAATGTAAAATTCTATTTGTTATTAGAAGCTAATAATTTACCTTGAACTTATTAGTGGTGGCATGAAAATATTCACAATTTGATGGTAAAATCTCTTGAATACATCACTACTCGACTACTGAGCTTCTGCCTACCCTGAAGCCTTGTATGTTCTCACCTAAGAATAGAGTGCCCTTTAAAAGAAGACCATTTGAAAAATATTGCTGTGTCAAACATTTTAGCAAAAGCCAGTACCCTGAAAACCCAGTGGCAAAAGCTTGTGGTGGAGTGATGAGACTGGCCTGTTTGGGGGATACTTGATATGTTCGGGTTATTTCAGGCTAAATATGTAACTATGCTGTCCAGCAGATAATGCAAGCCTCCTTCAACAGGAATAATAGTATCCTCATGATAACAAGTCTTTTTACGTTGCCTAAATCAAAAGCATTTGAAAGGCCCAAGGGTGGAAGGAAAATAGCATTTGCATAAATGAAGAAAGGGCTGGTCTAGGAAGTAATACCCTTTTCTTCCTCTAGAGTTTCTGATAAATTTTGGAACCTGGTTTTTTTGATAGGACTTTAATATGCTGACATATCCCACAGCTTCAAGTCTCTACAATGAGCTTGTAGGGTGGTTTCCTTTCTATTCCTAAGAAAAAGTCATCTGTCATTTTGTGCTAGACTGGTGATGTTTCTGAGGTTTCTGAGCCCATCCAGGGATTGAAGTCATCCTTCGTCCTCAGAATACACTGAAGCTTCATGTGAAATGGAATTTTTTAGGTCAGTGCACAGCCTGAAACCCACTGTTTTATACAATATGGAGTAACTTTGAGTAGGAAATAGTCTGATCTCAATAGAACCCTTTCTTGGTTTTGTTGGGGTAGAAACACAATAAGAAAATGTTAATTTTTAAATGTTAGAATCCATTGTTAAGGTCTCATATTTTCCCCTCCAAAACAAAAGTTAGAATAAGAATAATTTAATAACTATGTGTACAGAAATTTAATTGGTGCAACTGTAGTTGAATGTTTCCTGTGTCTTAGCCACTTTAAAAAAAACTGCCATGGAGACTCAATATTAATTACAAATGCTTGGCTGATAACTCAGGCTTGTTCCTAGGTAACTCTTACACTTGAATTACCTCATTTTTTTATTTATGCTTTATCACATGGCTTGGTATTTCTTCTAAGTATGGCATGCCCATCTTGTTCTCTCTACATCTGCCAGTGACTCTAGACTCTGCCCTTTCATCTCAATATCCTCAGCTTGATTCTTCCACCTAACTTTATCCTGCCTTGTTATAGGCCAATCAGCTTCTTTATTAATGAATGAGAGTAATAAATATTCATAGTCTACAGAAGGATTATTCCATAGCATTTCCTTTTTTTGTCTAATTAAAAAGGAAGATTTTTACCTTAACATAGTAAAACTATATATAATAAAACAGTTATTAAGTAAGAATTACATTTACAATATGTAGTTTATTTATATTTGGGAAGATTAAAAAATACCCTATTATTTATATTATCTATATAAGTCCAAAGTTTTGTATATAATTTACTTTCTATCAGGACAAAGGAAATTTATAACTATGACTGACTAATCTTCAACTCATCACAGACCCAAGAAAGGTAAAATGTTACCTAGTCATAGGGGCATCAGGTTGACTGGACAGTCACCCAAAGGTCCTCTGAAACATTGGGGCATCAATCTTTAGCCTATGAGCATAGCATGTCTGACAGACTTTCCTGTGAAACAGAGAATTTTGAAGGACTTTCCTATCCTGTCTTGGCAAAGTTTGACAGTAACCTTGTGTCCTGCTGGTCCAGTTTGTAGAGTAACTGACAGCAGTTGAAGCAAGGGCAGTTTCTTTGCCGACATGTTTAACTTTTGCCATGAATAAAGCAAACTGCATATGGAGTTCTTGCAATGTCTATCATTATTTTGGAAGTAGATTATTGCTGCCAAGAGCAGACATTTCTCTCTATCAGGAAAAGCCTTAGAATATTAAATATATTAATTGCCATATCTATAGGTCTTTGAGGCGTTTAAAGACATCTATCTATCTAGATATATCTGTGTATGCCTTGAAAACATACCAAACATGATTATAAGTTTGACTATTATAGGTGACCATTCAACTGCATTTCTTAATTATACACTACATTTTAAATGAGCTACATAAGCGTAATATCTCAAATAAGAGTAGAAATATGCATAGAGTATAACAGAAATAACTTTAAATTTATATCAATAAACCAAAATTCATGCCAATGTAAAATATTTAAGATTAATAGTCTTTTTTTGTATTAAAGTATGTTGGAGAAAAGTTGCTTGTTCCTGGCTGCCCAGCTACCTTAGACCCAAAATAATCACATAGAAACTGTATTAATTTAATCACTGTTTGGCCCATTAGGTCTAGCTTCTTATTGGCTAACTCATATTAATTTAACCCATTTCTATTAATCTGTATATTGCCACAGGGTTGTGGACTATTGGGTAAAATTTCCAGCATCTGTCTTCAGCAGCTCAATGGCTTCTCTCTGACTCTGCCCTCTTCCTCTTTCTCCCAGCATACAGCCTAGTTTTTTTTTTTTTTTTTTTTTTGCCTAGTTCTGTTCTGCCCTGGCGATAGGCGCACAAAAGTTCTTTATTCATTAACCCATAAAACCAACACATAGAAGGACCTCACACACCAAAAGTAGATTCAATAATCTACCTATTTATTCTATTATTTCTATATCTTGCCTTTTTCAATTCAGAAAGAAATCATTGAATCTAATCTCCTTTGTTTAGGTTTTTCTTTCCTGGCCATTATCAATGAACAACTTTTAACCAGCTGTTTGTAAATGACAATAGATATCTATAACCCTCTTTTTAAAGGATAGAGACATATTTTTCTAGACTACTTCCTATTGATTAGGGGTGCTGGCAATCTTTAGATTCTGAGAAAATTCTGGCTAATTGTTAAGTCTGTGTTGTAGTATTCTTTGAGGCTGGATCATCTCAGTCAGCAGCCTGTAAGTTCTCCTGGATTCTGGGTCACCTGGGCCATTCTTTTCATTGGTGTCTCATCCCCTTGTCCTCAACACATAAACTTTTAAAGGTAACAGATATCTGCATTATACAGGTATAGACTGTGTGTTGTACACAACAGCCAAGGATGGTTTTTTTGTTTTATGTTTGAGCAAGTAAAATATACATCACATGTTCCTGTGGAAATAAAAGCATAACCTCTCTCCCAAAGTAACACATCTTTTGACTTAAATTTTGAAGTAAAGACATTTTTAAAATGCGTAGGTTGTTTTAATCTAGCATACTTCACAATCCAGTGTTTCTTATCAGCCCAAAAAGTTAAAGACAACACAATAGCATACAGGATTTAGCCTCTTTGTGCATTTCATTATTATGTGGCTTTTTAATACACACAGAGTTTACTTTTCAGTATGAAATTTATATACATATTATATAATGTAGCATATAATTATAAAACTATATATATATTATAATTTTACTCCCTCTTTAAAGACTTTGCCCTATTATATGTAAACTATTTTTTATATGCCTTTCTTTTCTCTTCAAAGGCTACATATATTTTTAAACACATTGTGACCTATTTAGAAGCCTTTTCTGTCTGAATCTGTCTTTACTATACATTTGTAACTTTTTATGTCTGCATGAACAAAAACCCTAAATTTATCATGCAGCATTAAGGATTGTGACATCAATTATTCCTGGTCTTTCTCTAAGACAGGTTATACACAAGACACTCAGTCTTGGGCATGCAACATGAAGATGGGGTGGGCTTGTTAAAGTACAGATTTCTAAGTCGACCCCCACACTAACTAATTTAGTAGATATTGGTAATGTCCAACGTCTCGATGTTCTAAAATTCTTGGGTGGTGTTGATTAAGTTCTAAACTTGTGCTTCATATGGCATTCTTAATGTTTGCTACTGCGTTTTCATCTCTATAAAAATAAGGTACCTGCTTCTCAAGCTGATGTGTTTTTTTCATGTTTAGTGTATTTGAGAGCCCTAGTAAAGAAGATACAGAAATAGCCACTCCGCTAGGGGCAGAGGTTTACAGTGATAAGAGAGAAACAATATCCTGAGACATGTCTAAGAGTGCAGATTCAAGAGAAAAAGGAGTGGACTGGCCATCGCCTCTGCTAGGGAAGTGGGAGAGTGGGAAAGAATAGTGAAAATAGCAAGAGAAGAGAGTACAGTGAGAAAGAAAGAGAGCAAGATGAGAGCAAGTAAAAGTATCAGGTTTAAGCTGAGAGGGAGGTAGTTTAGTGTAGTGAGGAGCTGTGGGTCGCTTCCCGCCGCCCTGTTCTCGGCCACCGGCTAGCTTATGCCCCAAAATAGCGACACACAAAGTGTATTCTTTTAAATACTGCCTGGCCCATTATTTTCAGCCTCTTACTCACATCTTGATTAACCCATATCTAATAGTCTGTGTAGCACCACGAAGTGGTGCCTTACCATTTAGTTTCTAGCATACATCCATCTTGGGCTGGAGCTTCATCGCATCTGGCTTCTCTGTGAGGAGAGGCATGGCGGTCTGTCTCACTTAGGAGAGGTGTGGCATCTTACTGATCCTTCTACCTCACTTCCTCTTCCTGTTCTGTCTACTCCACCCACCTAAGGGGCGGTCTATCAAATGGGCCAGGCAGTTTCTTTATTAATTATCCAATGAAATCATCAGATAGATAGAAGACACACCTACATCATTTCCCCTTTTTCTGTTTAAACAAAAAAGAAAAGCTTTCACTTTAACATAGTAAAATTACATATAACAAAGCAGTTATCAAGTAAGAATTACAGTTACAATATTTATATCTACTTTATCTTTTATCATAACTAAGGAAAGCTTTAACTATCTATCCATTTTTCAACTCCATCAAAGACTCCAGAAGGATATAATATTACCTAAGTAAATAAGAAGTAAGCAACTTACAAAACTCTAGAAATGACAGAGACATCTCGCTGCCTGGACAGTCACCCAAAGTTCCTCTGTACCGTTGGGGCATCCATCTTCGGCCTTCAGGCCCATAGTTTCCAGCAGACATTTACATAAAGCAAGAAATTTCAAAGACAGTTCAGTCACTTTCTGCTGTGTCCTGCAGAATGTCTTGCAGACTCTTTCATGAATCAGGAATCCCGAAAGATCATCTCACTTTTAGACAAGTTCAGCAGTCCTCTCTCTGAGGGTTCTCTATGTCCAGTTTATGCAATAGTCCAGGCAAAAGCAGTTTCTTGCCCAAATGGCTATCAAACTCAATAAGGATCCTCTTCGATTCCCATCATCTTCTTGAAGTAGATTGGTGCTGCCAGGAGCAGACATGTCTCATTGTCATGAAAAGTCCTAAGTTATTAAAACATTTAAAATGCAATATTCTGTAGTCTTTGAAAGATATGAAGAATGCCTTTTTAACTTAAATATATCTCTATATATCTAGAAAATCTAACATGACTATAAGCTTTACTATTATCAATGACTATCCATTAGCAACCTATATTTCCTAATTATACATTATATTCTTAAAATGAACTACACAATCACAATACCTTAATCAAGATCAGAAATACATATACATATAACAAAATTGACCTTAAAATCCATACCAATGCAAGTTATTCATATCTATATCATATCCCCCCTTTAAATGTAAAAGAACACTTATAAACAATATTTGGGAACATGGGCGCAGTTATTTCTCTCCAAACTGCTTCCTGCTGAATGGGGACGCTGTTATTTAGGTCTTTCATGGTATAACCTGTGTGCCAGGTTCATCTCAGTCATCAGTTGGATGAAGTAATTTTCTGAAGGTGTTCACAGCAACCTTTCGGGAGGGCGTGGTCTGTCATACCATATTGGGATAAAAGCAATCCACAGTGTCTTATTTTCTGTAAAAACAAAAGAATCTCTTTTCCAAAGTATCATATCCTTAGATCCAAATTCTGAAGTCAAGGTATTTTCAAAATATCTATCTTGGATTAGTTCAGCAGCATTTATAAACAAATATCTTTTAGCAGCTGTTGCTCCTTCCTCAGCATTCAAACAATTCAAAGAGAGCATAATAGTATACAGTATCAAGATTCTCTGTGTATTTTCCATCTTTGTGCAGCTTTGTTTTAACCTCTATTTCTTTTATTTTTACTTTTACTTTTTTTGTATATCTTTGTCCTGGAATAACTCTGTAGACAAGGCTGTCCTTGAACTCTTTGGGATCCTTCGGCCTCTGCCTCCCCAGTGCTGGGATTAAAGGTGTGCTCTACAACACCTTGAACTCACAGAGATCTGTCTGTCTCTGCCTTCCAGGCACTCGGATTAAAGGTGTATGCTACCACACCTCGAAGTCACAGAGGTCAATTTACCTTTGCCTCTCAAGTGTTGGGATTAAAGGTGTGTACTACCACACCTAACTACTTTCTTTCTTCCTTTTTTACCCTAAGAACTTTAACCTTTAGCATGCATATATTTTTAACACACTATAAATCATTTAGAGGTTTTCTTTGTTTTTGAATCTCTCTTTACTTTATCTTTCTCTCTCTCTTTCTGACCACACAAGTCTTTAAATTACTGAGCAATATGGGTAGGATTCAAGCCATGGCTTTGACAGCTAGATCCAGCCCATTCCTTAGCTTTCCAACCTCATGGCGGAGGTACCCACTGTAGCCATGTTTATCACCACAACTCTTTGGCGGTTCAAGGTCCCTGCCAGCAAGCAAGCTGCAACAGTGTTAAACAACACTCAAAAGCTCCATAGTCAGGACCGCCTGCTTGAAAGAGTCAGAGTTTGCCCTGGCAGGATGGCCCAGAAAGCTGATATTTTAAAACGACACAGCTTTTTTCCTGCTACGGCTGAAAACCGAAAAGCATGCAGTTAATTTTCATCAACACCATTTAAGTGTTTCGTAGCCGAACCTCTTAAAAGAGCTGCAATGTTTTGCAGCTGAAGCTGAGTCAGGAAGCCTCTCTTAGATGAGAGTGCTTGCTTGCCAGACCCAAAAAATAGAGCTTTACTCTATTCTTTCCCAAGCTTTCTCAAGCTTTCTGCAGATTCGGTTATCCACGTGGGCGCCATTCTGTAGTGAGGAGCTGTGGGTCGCTTCCCGCCGCCCTGTTCTCGGCCACCGGCTAGCTTATGCCCCAAAATAGCGACACACAAAGTGTATTCTTTTAAATACTGCCTGGCCCATTATTTTCAGCCTCTTACTCACATCTTGATTAACCCATATCTAATAGTCTGTGTAGCACCACGAAGTGGTGCCTTACCATTTAGTTTCTAGCATACATCCATCTTGGGCTGGAGCTTCATCGCATCTGGCTTCTCTGTGAGGAGAGGCATGGCGGTCTGTCTCACTTAGGAGAGGTGTGGCATCTTACTGATCCTTCTACCTCACTTCCTCTTCCTGTTCTGTCTACTCCACCCACCTAAGGGGCGGTCTATCAAATGGGCCAGGCAGTTTCTTTATTAATTATCCAATGAAATCATCAGATAGATAGAAGACACACCTACATCAGTTTAGGGTCGAGGAGGACCTGAGAAGAGCCAAGATGGGGGTTTTGCATTGTGTGGGAACTTGTGAGTAAGGACTGAGGAGTCAGGAGGCAACAATGACTTTAATAAGCAATCACAGGTTCAAGTCAATGGAGAACCATATATCCCTTTTGCCAGAGGCAAGGAAATGACTTTTTTAGAGGGAAAAAAAATAAAAAAAAAAACACATCTCCCAAGGAAAGGTAGCTATTATGCAGCAGCCAGAAATCTTTCTATCACTCATTTCTGGATATATGGACTATCTGAGACCTGAGGTCTAACATTTAGGACCAACAGAAAGCTTATCTAGAGGCCTGGACTAATCTTTTTCTCATGAGGTCAATCCCAATCTATTATCCTTCTAAATTTTGCTCATCTTGTGCTCTGATTTTGCAGGATTTTATCATTCTTTTTCTTTAATTTTGATTTAATTTAATTTTCAGGGAAAAACTTTCATATACATAGTCAACACATACGTCTTAATTCTTCTCCAGTATACTAAATTCTCATCTACAGTCTTTTACATATTTTAAATCATTAACTACATAAATCATTAAATACATTTCCATTGCTACCTCTTCTGATTGATTTTATGAGTGTTCATGAGATGAAAATTTTAAACTGCTTTGCCTAGACCATTTTTTTTCATTTCTTCCTAATTAAACTAAGTTACATATTTATTTTTATCTATTTTTTTTAGTGGCGCATGCCTTTAATCACAACACTCGGAAGGCAGAGGCAGGCAGATCTCTGTGAGTTCAAGGCCAGCCTAGTGTACAGAGTGAGTACTAGGACAGTCAGTGCTGTTTCAGAGAGAAACCCTCTCTCGAAAAACCAAAAAAAAAGAAAAAAGAAAAGAAAAATAAACACAATAAAAGTATAGGAAAAAAAAACATTGTTGGCAGAAAATGACTTACACCTGGTTTGGCAAGCATAGTTAGGTATATAGGGAATGTAAAAATCTGACCAATTTTTCCCCCGCAGAAACTTCTTTATCAGTGATATTATCCATGATATTCATTGTCCCCCACATACCTCCAGGCTTTGTGTGATGTGCAATGGTTTGACGATTGATGAAGGGCAGAATAGCTGATTATTCCTTCCTGCAGGACCGATTCTCTACTGGGCTAATTATGCTGGAGAGCTGAAGCTTCCCTTTTCCGTGGGAGGCAGTCAACAGGGCTGAAGAAATGTGCTGAGTGCCCAGAGGGAGGGGCCGCTATGATTTTAAACTTTTAGTTTATGTTACATATTTAATATATGTATATATGAGTATCTATTTTTGTTTTTAAATACTTGGATTATTACCCTTGCCTACAATATTTTCTGCTATTCTTTATAATTTGGGAGAAAATTATTTTGTTCAGTGTGCCTGCTCCTTTATCTCTTGGGTCTTATTGTTGTTGTTCAGACTCTCTTTCGTATGTGGTGTCAAGCATCGGAAGTAAGCTGATTTACTGGCTCATGTGTTCCCACACTAACTGTGGGAATATGTGTGATAAGGTGCTAGATCCTAGATATGATATTTAAGTCTTTCTTCACCTTTTACCTCTCAAATTCTCTATTCTGTGCTGGACGGATTTATTTGTGTTCTGCCCAGCAGATTTTTGAATATTTGTGTACCACTTTTGTTGGCATGAAGCGCACTCTTGAATACCATTCATGGACTTTAGACCAAGGTCTATTCTTTTATTAACTCAATGCATACCAACTTACTTTGTGTAAATTAGCCTCCCTTCATGGTTTTGCTCTGTTATTCATTAGCAGGATTTTGTTCTGTTTCTGTATTTGTTTTTGATTTTGAGACAGGGTCTCACTATGTAGCTCTGGCTGTTCTGGAACTTGTATTAAAGACCAGAGTGGGCTTGAACTCACAGAGATCTGCCTGCCCTCTGCTTCCCAAGTACTAGGATAAAAAGCATGGGCCACTCTGTTTCACTGTCCCTGGCAGTCCCTAGCATTTGGGTGTTTCTTTGCTTTACACGTAGTCTATTGACGTCCTCAAAATAGAGTTTATGTGGTTTCTATTTAAGTTCTATATTGAAAAGAGAATTTGGCAATGATTTTATTGTTTGTTTAACATTGTAAGTAAGCAAAGACTCAATATCCTGTCACAACAGAGTTAGGACCACTATTTTAGGCTTTTCTATTTACAGTTTGTTTGTTGTTTCTTTTTTGGCAATAGCATAGCATGTGCTAATATCCTATAATGTCTCAGGAGAGTGAGTTACCATAGATGTGATCTGACCTGCCCAAGGATAGATGTCATGGGGACATTGAAAAAAATATGCTGTTTTACCATGAACTCTAATGTGGCTGATAGTATGTGCTGATAGTATTTCATATGACTATGTCATATGAAATTTCTTTTAGTGCAATAAAATAAAGTTTTACTTGATTGCTCCTAAAACTTCTTTTGCTTATTTTAGTTCATCACTTCTGATTAGAGAATGGCTTATGATAATGTATTAAATGGTTACAGAGTCCTTAGAGTATACACATTCTTAAATATTTATAGATAATTACACCGTTACATGGAACAGATATTCAACTTAAACCCAGGAGTAAGTTCTATGACTATAATAAGTTCCACTTTTCTTTTTTTAATTTTGTACCGATACTTGTTTACTGATGAATTTAGGGTTGGATCTTTCTATTCCCACTATATCTTTTCACTATAAAATGTCTATAGTGCTTCTGAGTGGTAGGAGTGAGGTGTTTACAGAAGTATGGATTATTATTTTAATACTGTTTAGCTTACTAAAATAATAAAGAATCAGTGGAGACATAAATGTGAAGAAGATTGGGCAATGCAGACTTCAGTTGGGAAGTAGCTACATTGGCAAATAATTGACCCAGCCTGACTGACTGGTTTAGTTCAGTTAGCCAGAAGGAAGTTGTACATGACATTGGTTTGAGCCAGTCATTTTTCTTTTTACTTTTCTCTTTTTGTTTCTGTTTTTGATAAATAACAACAAACTTGTGAAGTTGTTATCAAAGTGACAAATTTTGCAACTTGAGATCACAAGGGAGCATAATGCCCTCAGGGATATGCGTCTGGATGTCAAATGAAATAAGGTCAAGATAGTCTGCTTCATGTGTCTCACAAATATCCAGCACTGTGTGCATAAAGCCTGCAACATTAGCTGATGTGGCATCAGTTTGCGTTCCCATACTAGCTCTCATTTTCCTTGACGTCTAGCTATTCGGAGGGACCATGTACCCCATATGGTGACAAAGAAATATGAAAAAAATAGCACCTCTAGGTTTACCCAATGCAAATTTAGAATCTCCTGTCTCTTGAAATCAACAGAAGCAACATTGAAGTGGCTAGATATTCAATGGTACTGCATTTTCTAAAAAGGGAATACATATACTTTGGTATCCTCTTTCCAACCGATGATTTATATATAGTTTAGTGTTTGAAGCATTATGCATCAGTGTCACTTTTTTTTAAAAAAAATCTATTCTTATAAAATCTCTTGTCTCTTTTACTAGCACTGTGAGGTATTTGCTGAGACTGGCTTAGTGCTATGTGAAAGGGATATCCAATATGGACTAAGATTCATAGGTTGTGCTTTTATAAATTACTTGTCATCTATTGTGACAGAACCAAAGTCGTTTTACTGGACTTCCTAATATATCCAAGTAGTGTGGGAGGTCCTTCTTTCAATGTGTTGCTTTCATTGGTTAATGAATAAAGAAACTGCCTTGGCCTGTTGATAGAGCAGAACATAGGTAGTCGGGGAAAAATAAATGGCATGCTGGGAGAAAGGAGTCAGAGTGAGGGAGAGACGCCATGGATTCTCTGCCTGAGACAGACGCTGGTTAGAATCTTTGCTGGTAAGCCACTGCCATGTGGTGATATACAAATTAATAGACATGGGTTAAATTAATATAAGAGTTAGCCAATAAGAAGCTAGAGCTAATGAGTCAAGCAGTGTTTTAATTAATATAGTTTCTGTGTGGCTATTTCAGGGCTAAGCTAGCTGAGTGACCCAGAGGAACAATCAGGCCCTCCTCCTACATCCAAAGTAGGATTTGGTCGAGTTCAAACAATGTTCTATTTAACCTCAAACTAAGTCACTTACTATTTATTCCCTTCTAAGCTAGTCCAGGGGTTTTCTAAATGATAATTGAACTACTTGGGTGAAAAGAAGTGACAAGGGGTAAAAGCCAGAGAAAAAAAGCTGAGATTTTATGAGTCTAAGGTTCTATTTGCCTCTAGTTTTGAATGAAACCTCTCCATTTGTGGTGCATAGAATTAGAACAGTATAATACTTATCTTCTAATTCAAATAGTTTTGTATATTGTGATAAAATATATATATATATATATTAAAAACTTAGTGTCAAAAATAAATTTATTAAAGAAAAATGACTTATGAATGAAAACAGACAAAATTGTGTGGACATAATTTTTCAAGAGAGTTTCAATTCTTGGCTTGAAAACTGAAGCAAATTTTGACTACTTTGATTAATGCATTCCACACAAACAACTGAATATTTGGGCATTATTTAATATGATCTATTTATATTCACGTATAATGTATTACACATTTTGTGTTTATTTTCTGAGTGAGTACTATTGCAGAGGATGGAATCCTACTATCAGTTAATATGAATAATAATTCTTGTTTACATCTCTAAAATATTTGCAAATAAGAGTAAGCTGACCCTTGTTAGGTCTCAGGGAGTGTATATGTCTAGAAATGAGCTCAAGCTGGATGATAGAAGGATTTCTGCTGGTTAAATAAAAGCCAGTATTCCTTGCAGTGAAATAAGTTCCCATTCCTCTAAATGAGTCACTTCCCTTGCCTCTGGTAGAAGAAGCATATGGCTGTGGTTTCATATTAAAGCCCATGCTGGCCTCCAGGCCCCTTCAGTCCCTACTTGCAAGTACTTATTGTATGTTTCAAAACCCCCACACTAGCATCCTGGCCCCTCTCAGCACCTCCATCTCTACCCAAACTTCCAGGTCTGTTCCAGGGCTTCCCGTCACTGCTACTCATCCCCCTTATAACTCATGTGGATTTTCCACATCCTGTTTTCTCATGTTTCTTACATATGAATCTGACCACATTCAGTGTACTTCTTCTTTCTCTGCCCTGGGCTCTTCCATACGCCTCTGGAAATTTTTTCTCTCTTATGTCTAACAAAAAAAACTTCCACCTAATGGGATAGCCACTTCAGCAATTTCTTTTCTGTGTCCTCTCTAGTACAACTCACTCATCAGGTATTAGGTTTGCCTGAGAAGCTTAAACAAGAGGATCTATTTGTCAAATTTCAGATTGATAAGATTTCTTAGTGAAACAAAAAAGGAAAGAAAGAAAGAAAGAAAACAAGTACATAGTTTGATAACAATTTGTCAGATTCACTACAGACCTCTGTACTCAAAAAATAAGATAATATCCTTTCAAGTTTGAATCTATTAAATTTTGGGGAACTTTCTGTAGCTCATATCAAAATTAACAAGTAGATATAGCTGCCAAATAATAAATCCCTGGTTTGTTGTTGGCAAACATGTAAAACACTTCATCTCTAATTACTAAGCACATTCCACCCTCCCACCCCAGAAAATTCTTTCTTGAGAGATATCTCATGATAAGTCTTTGTTTTACATTTTTTTCTGCTTGATTGCTGTGTTTTCTTGCTGGTTAGAATTCCTGCTCTTCTTGGCTGAAGGGCCTTGCCATTTTGGAAAACACATGGCATATGTATACTTATTAAAGAAACCCTTTAGAGGAGGGTTTCTCATGTGTGTCTCTGAGGCTGCTCTCGTCAGATTAGCGTGACCTTTGAAATCGATCGCTACACCTTATGGAGTAAGAATGGAAATATTTTTCACAGGTTCCTTAGGTGGCAAGATATGATATATTAATAACAAAATCTTTGTGAATAACACCTAGCTGAGACTTTTTTCTGGCTTCAGATGTAACCTAGTAAGCGTAAGATTCTTACAAACTGTTTTTATTTAGTTTTGGTCTTTACATAATATCCCACAAATTATTTGTGTAGTGGCCAAAGGTTCTCTTTTTAAGAATCCCCCAAAGCCAAGAATTTTCACATTTTCCATGAGAGTTCACAAATACTTTCTTTTAAATACTCATTTTTATTTTCTTTCTGCCTTGGGTTATAAGCCTTTAAGTATTATGAGTCTGAATTATATTATGATTAATAATATAGTTTGCAGGCTATCACACTACCTATTTTTCTAAATGAATTTGATTATTTTTTATTTAATTTTCCTGGGAATTTAACCTAGGTCCTTGAACATGCTAAACACTGAGTCATACCAACCTTTTAAAATAAAGTTGTTTTGGAAGACAACTGGAATCATTCATGTATATATTATTTTTCATTATTTTATTGCTGTCATTGCAGAAATCCACGAGGGTGAAGAGATTTAATGACACAATCCCAAGACAAGTGAAGTATGTGTTCATTCATGATCTCATGAATCGGATAAATTTCTGGAAAGAGAGTTTAAGAGGTTCAGTATTGATTATTCTTTCAGACCTTCAGTCCACAATAACACAGAATATATGGCAAATGAGATAGGCTAGGAGCCAGAGACCAGAACCACAGGCAAGTGTCGTGACACAGCCCATCTCTAATGATCCGCTGCTGTCAGCCACAATCCTCTACTAAACAGTTCAAAACCTTCCAAAAGAGCACCAGAAGCCAAGGGCCCAGTGTTCAAATAAGCCTATAAGTTCATTTTAGATTTAGATCCTAGTGAAGAAAGAAGAAGAAGAAGAAGAAGAAGAAGAAGAAGAAGAAGAAGAAGAAGAAGAAGAAGAAGAAGAAGAAGAAGAAGAAGAAGAAGCAGTTTTATAATGTGAGGTAAGAAACTTCCAATATGTTCCTAAAATACCTTATTTTAAATGTCAGGTAAAGGAGAAAAGAGACAAAAGAACCAGTTTGTAGGGATTTATACTTGCCAAATGAAGGTGACCCAAATATACTAGTAATGACAGAAATGAATTGCTACACCTTCAATAAAAATATACTTTTATGCTAATAATATAAATAGATGCATAATTGATGGAGAAGGAGAGAGCTTTCAGAGCAGAGGGCCAACTGCTAAATGTTAGAAGTCGGAAATCAAGTTCCTCTAGTGACTATCAAATTCTGTTGAGTTTTGTCCAAGGTGGGGGGGGGACTGCCAAAACCAAGTGGAATTCCAGGTTGTTAATTTGATGCCTCTGCTTTTTGCCTCTGTTATAAGGCTGTGCTCAACTGAGTTTATTGAAAGAGTGCTTATATTAAACATTTGCAATAAAATAGTTACAGAAAATCAGGTTATTTTTGAAAATTCATAGCCCCGGACTTTTTGTTGGAGAAATCTATATTGTCAGTCCAAATTCCAGGTCTAAAAGAAGTAAATAACATGACTGAGTGAAAATAACAGCAAAATTATTGTAGCACTTTGATTTACCTCTTTCATAACAGTTTCTGGATATGGACTAGAACCTAAATAATATACATAGTGACATTTCACTGTGGAATACCTAGTTTGCAAGATTATCTGGTGAATATCAAAGAATATCTTCTACTTAGAGGAAGCACACACTGGAGTTTTTGTATCATTCATGGACAAAAAGATATTTATTTATCTGTAAGTTGTCAGATATTCTTTGAGATGTATAGGTCTGTAGAAAGACATAGGTAGAGATAGAGAGAGCAACTGTACAACTCTTTCAAAACATTAACTATTGATCATTATGATTGAAGGGAATATAAATGTTCTAGCTACTTACACGTAAGTTAAATTATTTCAAAATAAATTATAAAATTATAAATTTAGGTTTACTTTTGTGTGTGTAGGGTATATTTATGTGCTCACATATATATCAGCTCAATATGGTTATAACTGCTCCACAGTTGGTGTTAGGAGATTTCTTCTATTGCTCTTCATTTTATTATGTATTGAGGTTAGGTCTATTGCTGAACTTCAAGAATGCTCTTTCCAACTAACCAAGTTAGCCAACTGCCGCCTATGCCTTCTATTGGAGTTTTGGTTTTATAGCTGTGTTGCCACGCCCTCCTGGCTTTTATCTGTCTTTTCGAGATAAAAATTCTGCTGTCTTCCCACTCTTCTCTCTACAGAATCTTCTTATCTAATTTTCCCATTATTCCTTTATAACATTATATTCTCCTTTCTGTATTATAGGAGATCTTTTCTCTCTCTCTGGTTCTTATGTAACCTCTGTGAATATTCTGAAGGAAAACACATATCTAAAGCATAAAATCTAATACTCACTTGTAAAAAAAAAAATACAGTGTCTATTTGGATCTGAGTTACAGTGCTCAAGATTATTCTAGGGAAACTGTTTTCCAGAAAAACAAAATAAGGCTGATATACATGTAAACCCATAGTTGTTATGACAACACTTACAAGTGTTGCATAAGTTCAATCCAGACAAAATCCCACTATGATACAGGGACACTGGGCATAAAGTCATACCCTGAGTAATAATCTATTTGTAATTGATAGCTTCTGGGGCAGGGGAAATAAGTTCTCTTCAGTGGAGTGACAATGAGTTTATCAACCAGGGCAGGGCTCATGCTTAGGAGTAATTAAAATAAAACAGACTATGTGGTTTTCTTTTCTTTCTTTCTTTGTTTGTTTCTTTCTTGCTAGCTAGCTTGCTTTCTTGCTTTTTTAAAAGATAAAGAGTATGTGAAATGGTAAGAATCAGAGAAGTTGAGGAGGAAAGAATATGATCAGTATGATCAAAATATATAAAAGGTTTTTTTTTTTAGATCCGAAGTAAGACACATCCAGTGAGCATGCATAGAATAGGTTCAAATGATGTTAGATAAGCTTGAGCAGGCAGACAGATACAGTGTTGAGCAACGGACTATTTGGAACACGGACATCAGTACAGACGTTCCGCTGGTTGCTCATTTACACAGAGAAGCAAACATGCAAAGCTTGCCAGAGACACTGCAGCTTGAACATTCTGCTTTGTCCTTAACGATCAGCCTAGAAAGCAAATGATTAGCCAAGTTTAATTTTCACAGAGCACGGAGACTATTTAAACACAGTAAGATTTATCCAAAGTATAACAGATTCCTTAGCTCAGACCCAAAGCTGTGGCTCGTCTATTTGTTGGAAAAATTCTTCTACATGAGCTTCTTCCAAATGGATAAATAGACTCACTGTGAGTAATGTGGTTTGTTTTATGCATAGCATGCGCTTTTACAAGAGAAGAAATCTTCCACAATAGAAGTGTATCTTGTTGAAATGAAAGTGTAGTTGGTAATTAAGAAATCGTATTGTGTCAGCAGCAATGACTGTCAAAGTATCAAAAGTCACAAGGTAAAAAGTAGAGGATTTTAGAGCTAGAGACTCAGGGAAATTATAAACAGTCAAGTACACGAATAAGTTTTTCTTAAGCACATTGTGTGTGTGGTGTGAATGTACCCTCAAAATATTTTAAATCTTAAAAGTAAATAACTCGCTTACTTTTTTTTCCATCTCTACCCAGATCTTTCTCCAGGGAAGGTTCTGACATTTTGCTGAAGCTTTGTATGAAGAGGATTCCTCCTGTGGTCCTGAAATGATCTTCCACGGAAAATGAAGAATCAGATGTCAAATAACTTGAAAGACAAGTTCTTATCAGTTTTATTACTTCGTAGTCAATTTAACTCTGACTAAATTCTTCAGATTGAACATGTGTAAGATTACTTCAAACATGTAAAATAGGCAAAACTATGTTACCTATGTATTAATTGAGTCTCACATGCCAAAGGAGTCATGGAAATAAAACTGTTGCAAAATGTGATAATTTTTTTCTGTGAATTTGAATAACATTCTGAATAATATTAGGTGACTCAGCCTGGATTCTGAAGCAACAGTAAACCTATTGAACAATGAAAGAAGTTGTTTGTGTGTGTACATACAAGCATGCATGTCTGTGAATTTATGCACATGCTCTGTCATGTCTACAGTGAAAGAACTGTAGATAGGAATGAATTAAAGGTATGTAAACGTGGTTAGCTCAAAATTTTCACATCAGATCAAAAGCATATCTCATAGCTAGCTTGTTACAAGCTAGAGTCATTTGAGGAGAGGAAAGCTCAATTAAAAAATAAATCTGTAAGATTGGCTTATGGGCAAACCTTCGATGCATTCTCTTGATTGATGAGTGATATTGGTGAACCTATCCCATAGATGGGTGGTCCTGAATGATATAAGAAAAAAAAAATGAGCAAGCCAATAGACAACACTCTTCCACGACTTCTACAGGTCACGTCTCCAAGTTCCTGCCCAGAGTTCTTGACCTGAATTTTCCTGGTTACTGACTGTCACTTGTGTGACAAGTTTAATGTGAAATAACCCCTACACAAGGAAGTACAGGCATCCGAGAAAAGCAGAGACAGGGAGAGTTGGTCTTCCCCGGGGAAGAGCACACTACTTGGTTAGCCAGTGCCAAATGGTCAACCTTGAATACATACAAACAGACTGAATGGGTTGCATTAGGGATCTCTAAGCATGTGAGTATACATATATGAATATAATAACAGTTAGTGAAAGAAGAAGGTGTGAATTTGAAGAAGAGTAAGTAAGGAGATATACAAGAGTTTAGAGTAAAGGGAAGGAATAAATGCTGTAATTATATTATAATCTCCAAATTAAAAAAGAAGAATGAATTAAACCCTTTTTAAGTTACTCTTGACCATGAGGATTTATCACAGTAGGTGGACTCTAAGATTGCATGGCTCTCTGAATTCATGAACATGACCACCGGGAAGTTCAGGCTACTTGGAGCTACCTCAGAAGCCTGGCGCAATGGCTCACAGGTCCTTATTCTCAGCTTTCTTTTGTGCTTCCATCTCACGCCAAATTAAACAATTTCCTTGAAATACCTTAGCTTTCTTCCATTCTCCCAATTTAGGCTTAAACATTGGGGTTGTCAAGCTGAGAATTTCCAAGAAATACACAAATAATTTTTAGATGGACATATTCCTTTTGTTCTTTTTGCTAATATCCCTCTGCTTGAGGTGTTCTAAGCTGCTCCCTCCCCCCCCCCCCCTGGAAAAATGGAAAAAGCCAAAAAAAAAACTTTTATTTTACAAAACACATCTATTTATGGTCCCCTTTAGATATCTTGTGAATGGAATACAACCTAGGGGCACCTAAAAAGAGTGTCTCAATGAGGGATTGTTTACATTAGTTTTGCCCATGGGCATATCTGTGGAGGAACAGGCTTACTGACTTGAAGGGAAAACCCATCTCACTGAGGATAACACTGTTTCATAGGCAGGGTGATCTAAGTGTAAAAACAAGCATTTGAGGATGCATGCATTCATTTTTTTTGTTTTTTGCTCTTCAGTATGGATGTGATATGAGTGGCTCATTCAAGTTCCTGTCCTGATATCTCTACAATGATGAAATTTAAGGTGGATTTACAAGTTTAAACAGCTTATTTTTGCCTCCAAGTTGGGTTTTTTTGTTAAGGAATTTTATCATCAGCTAACCTTTTTAAATTTTTTTTCTCATTTTTTTATTAAAAATTTCCATCTCATCCCCTCCTTCTCCCCCTTCCCTTCTCTCCCTTCCACCCATACCCCCACTCCTTCCCTCTCCAGCCCAAAGAGCCATCAGGGTTCCCTTCACTATGTTAAGTCCAAGGTCCTCCCAACTCCCCCTAAGTCCAGGAAGGTGAGCAACCAAACTGACAAGGCTCACAGTGAGCCCTCCATGCTGTAGAGTCCAAGCCCATCGCCATTGTCCTTGGTTTCTCAGTCCTCCTCCACCGTCAGCCACATTCAGAGAGGCCGGTTTGGTCTCCTGTTCCATCAGTCCCATTCCAACTGGACTTGGTGGTCTCCCGTTAGATCTGTCTCACCGTCTCAATGGGTGAACGCACCCCTCACGGTCCTGACTCCCTCCTGACCTTTTTTTTTTTTTTTTTTTTTTTTTTTTTTTTTTTTTTTTAAAAAAAAATTTATCTTATATGTTTTGGATATTTCCTACCTGTATCTGTATTAAGTTCATTCCTGGTGCCTACAGAAGATGGGAGATGCCAGGGGAGTTCCAAATGACTATGACCTGCCATGTGGGTTCTGAGAAATGATCTCAGGCCTCCTGGAAGAACAGAGAGTAAGTACACTTAATTGCTGAGCCAACTCTCCAGCCCCGAGAAGCTAATCTTGCTGAGGTGCTCTGCTCAGTGTGAACTATTTGGTAAAAGAAAAAGAAAAGTAAAAAAACAAAAACAAAAAACAAAACTAGTTTCATCAACTAGTTTTATCAAACCATATTACAGACTCTTTCATTTGTAGTAAAATTTAATTTTATTTGCTTTTACTAGTTGCTTAATATTTTATACTTTTCTTCATATGGTAAATTTATAGTTACTTGATACATCTATATAATATACTTTTTCCTTTAACTAAAAGCACAGAGAAGTACCCATGAGCACACTGACATTGATAGTTGTTACTAAATTTTATCCTTTTTTTTTATTTAATAATTCACCAATTATGAACTGCATGTTGGGGAAATACGTGCATATTCAAAAAAATATATCCCAAAGAAATCACTCAGCTTAGAAACCTTTTTAAGCCAATCATTATTTGGAGATACAGAATAAAGAATAAGCAACATGATTAATTTTCTTTATAACTTATAAAATAAAGAAATATATCTATTTTATTTTGGGCATAATGCCCTTTAATAATGTATCTTATTAAACTGTATACTTGTCTCATATTATTTATAACATTAAACTAAATTTATTTTTAATTATTCTTTTAAAGAATTAAATTCATTACATTAAAATTAAAATAAATTCATTGCTTGTACAGTTGATCTGAATTTGCGAAAGATCTTAAGTGGTAAATATTTATTTAAGTGGGACGGGAACTTGAAAATGAGATATTTTAATTAGTATGTGTTTAAGTCATATTAAAAACACTTCACCATAAGTATTTCCCAATTTGTAATGCAATTAATTAATTTTAATTCAATTAATAAATATTTTAATATATCAGTTATTTCAAGCATAATGAGTTAAATAAAAAAACCACGAAGCAATAAAATATTAAGTAGAAGTAGTAATTCCCTGTTCAGTTTTGGAAAAGCTCCTTTTCCTCGTAGAAGTATGGAAGTGACTGCCTGCATCAGTTGGTCAACTTGGAAAGAGAAGTTGTATCAATTTTTGTATTTAAAAATTCAAAAGTAAACTTAAGTGTGAGACAATGGGTCTTTACAGAATAATTAATTTTTTTCATTACAAGCCACTATGTGTTTCTTTGTTATGTTCCTCTAAATCCTGTTAAATTTGAAGGACATTTCTGTAACAAGATTCATCTGTTTTTCACCTACATTATTATATGAATCAGATTTAATGTTCCTTATATATATATATCAAACTAGAGCAAGAAAAAGTTCTGTGCTTCTAACCATAGTACTATTATGTAAAGCCCTTTTTATCCACAGGTATAGAAATATTTTGTGGAAAAGAAATCCCCCTCACAGTTTTTTTTTGGAGAAAATTTTAATAAAATTTTGTAAACTTTTTTATATGTAAAAATTTCCCAAAGCTATGATAGCTGTAGTCAGTTATAAAATATAAAATAGAATATCATGACAATGCCAAAGAAAATGCCATTTCTGAACATAATTTTTCTAGGAAACTATACTGGAGATATTCAGAGAAAAATCTTTAAAACCCTAAAATATTTATTTATAATTTAATCAAGGAGTTATTTAAAATCATTTGGAAAGTTAGACACAGTGGCAACACACCAGTAACCATAGCACTGTAGAGTGGAACGAGAATTTCTAACCAATTGGAGAGTTTCCGGTTTATTGAGAGAACTTGTCTTAAAATTAATATTTCGTTTTTATTTATTTATTTGTTGATACATGATATTTCTTTGTAATTTTGGCTATTTTTGATTTGGCAATGTAGGGTAGGTTAGTTTTGAACTCACAAAGATCCACTTGGTTCTACCAATCAAATGCTGTGATTAAAGGTATAATGCTAAGTATGTATTTCTTACACAAACTTCTCTGGTTCTTGTAATATTCTGGACTCATAGATGTATATCTTCATCACTAAATGTGCTTTTCATTTAATAAATATAAAATCATGTCTTAATAGACAATTGCCTCATGTTAGTAGCATCACTAGCAATTGATATTTTTTGTTATCTACATATTTTTGTCCTTTTTTTATTCATTTCATGGAGTACTTTTGTTAAATAGATATATTTGTGTGCTTTGGCTTGTTTCTTTTACTATTTTTTTCCATTATTTAATTCTTTTCTTTCCCTTCATTGTCCCAAGGAACATAATTGACATTTGTAAGTTAACTTGGATTAATAACTTATTTTCCTAAATATGTTAAGACTTTGCTCCTACTTCTTTATGTCATCATTATATAAATAAAATAAATATAAGTTTCTTATCAACAAAAGTGAATTTATATTTACTAAGATGATATTACATAAGGAAACAAGCAAGATTAAGATATAATTAAAATGAGTTTATATTATCATAGTGAAACTATTAGTTTTCATGTTTTTTAATATTCATTTTTATTGACTTAAATTTTGATTAAATATTTTATTTGGACTGAATATAGTCATTTATGGTAAGGATAGAACACATATGTTAGCAACTAACTCTCAAATTTCTCTTATCTGGGAATGTCCTAAATTTTGCATCAAATAGGAAAGTGATTTTAGCTGGGTATAAAATTCTTGGCTTATAAATTAAAATTGAGGATGTTATCCCATTGTCAATTTGTTTCAGCAGTCTTTGAGCGGTCAGCTAGTATTCTCTTTATAGTCCCTAAATGTTTCTCACATTATACATTCTGTTGCTTTTGTTAAGACTTTTCTTTGTTTTTTTAAAAATTTTTTCTAATATGTGTAATAAGTGTGGTTTTGTGACTTCTTTGTACTTCAGTTTTACTGTTGATAGGATGATATTGTAAAGTAGGTATATAGTCTTTTAAAGTACTTTTCAAGTATTTTCTGCCTTTTCTCTTTACCTTTTTAAAAATCAAACTCTTATTATATGCATATATGTATAGTATATGTATGTTATATATGTATGTATGTTGGTATGTTTTACAGAGCACTGCACACATCTCAAGCACTGCAGTTAGTTCCTATATTTCATTTGTTTCTATTCAGAGAATGTCTGACTTCTATTTATCTTTTTTCAAGTTGAGAGATTAATTTTCTAATATTTTACCTCCAATGAGTTTTTAACTAAGTTATTGTATTTTTGCTGCAGAATTTCTGTTGGATATTTTTTCTAATTTAAGTCAATATTCATTGCTATTATTTTATTTTTTTCATTTATTATTATTTATATTTGATGAGATGTCATTGTGATACTCTCTTCAATACTTTGGCAAGGTTTTATATTTTTAAACATTTCCATATGTATTATAAGTAATATATATGTGACACACACATATATACATATATAAATGTATATATGTAGGAATCTCAGCAATCTCTTTGGAACAGTATCTCTTGGTGGTATTTCTCCTTATTGTGTTTTCTCTTCTAGTTTTCTGGCTTATTTGTAGTTCTCATATACCGTATTTTGTTTTGTTTTTCCATTAGACCAGATATCTTGGACATTGCATCAGTTCAGTGTATGCTTTAGCAACTATGTAGCTTTTCTGTTATTTCTATTCCTCTGATTTAGTACCGTTGCTTATTGTTTGGAAGTGTCAATGATCTACTTCTCAGCTTTGTTAATCCCCACAGTATATAAAGACCCTAAGCTTTTTTTTGCTAGCTTTTGTTTATTGTTTCCATCTCTTTATTTTTAACTGAAATTTTTGCTGCACACCCCCCCCCCCCCCCCGCCGCCCCATCTGCGCTCTATGTGCTCGAATCCAGTTCGTGAGCTTCAGGCAAGGGGCTGGAGGTTGAAGAAACACACCCAGACACAGACGGACATACGGACCTCCAATCACTGGTACAAAGCCCTTCTTTAATAACACCATGGAGGCTTAAATACCCTGCAGTCAATGGCCAACAGGTGAAAATCCTATCCTCTGATCCTCTAGGCTAGGCACAGCTTCTAGTAACTTCAATTAGAAGGCTCTAGACAGGGAAGAACAGCTGAAGGCTAGGACTCAATTGGTCCCAACAATTTTAGGGTTTTTACATCATTCAATATAACTAGTTATCTGTCAAGGATTGGTGAGATTTACTTAAATCCCTTGATATACTTTCTTTATAAACCATTTCCAAAAGATATGTGTAGGAAGGCTCACCCAAAATCTGACACCTTTTACTGGCATATTTTACTTCCTGATTGTGTGTTATTTGATGTCTGTCACAAGTTTCTGTTCCACATTCCTTGGTCATGTGCACAGCATTGTAGATCTTGCAGACTATATCTTCTAGATGTTAGGTGGTTTCAAAGAGCCCTATTCTTGTACTTCACTGTGATTACCTTAATAATGCCTGATCATGTTCTTACTTTTTTCTAACCAAAATTCTAAACTTCTACATCTAAGAGTTTGTCAATAGTGCACTTGTATCCTGCTAATATACCATGCATCATTTGACCTCTACTTCAAAAATGAACAAAAATTTGAATTATATGAGCCATTGATTGTTTCTTTAAAATTGTTTATGATATTATTACTGCTGATTAGAATAGGTAATTGGTTTTCATATTTTTTCAAGTGCATTAAATTTCTGGAATCCTTATTATGATCTTGAACTATCTAAATACTTAACTTATGATATACTGTACAAGGAGGTGAACACATAAAAAGATACATAAATATTTATTGAGCATTTGCCATAAAGATATATATTATGTACAAACATTTTTAGACAATACATTTTCATTGAAAATTTATTTTTATTGTTTTTATTGAGCTATACATTTTTCTCCCCTTCCCTCTCTCCATCCTTCTCCCCTTCTATTCTCTCCCATGACACCCACATTTCCAATTTACTCAGGAGATTTTGTCTTTTTCTCCTTTCTATGTAGAACCATGTATGTCTCTCTTAGGGTCCTCTTTGTTGTCTAAATTGTCTGGGGTTGTAGACTGTAGGTTGGTTTTTTTCTTTGCCTTTTGCCTAGAAGCCACTTTGAGTGAGTACTTATTATATTTGTCTTTCTTGGTTTGGGTTGCCTTCCACAGTATGACATTTTCTAGATCCATACATTTGCATGAAAATTTCAATATATTATTACTATTTTACTGCTGTGTAGTACTTCATTGTATAATTGTACCACATTTTCTTTATCTATTCTTCAGTTAAGGGGCATTTAGATTGTTTCCAGGTTATGACTATTACAAATAATGCTACTATGAACATAGTTGAGCAAACCACTTTATATTTGTATTAATTTTCCATAAATGGTAGTCCTTCAACCCAATGAAGTTAATAAGAATTGTCTGGACCTTTACTTATTTCTATATTCCTAGGTAGTCTGCACTGCAAATTAATTAATTTATCACAAAACCCACACAGATTTAGATTACAAATATTTTCTCTGTAGTATAGCATCCAAAAAATACAAGCCATGCCTATTCTCACCACCAGGTGTTTCCATCTCTTTAACTCAGTCATTGCTAGTTTATAATTTGTTTCAAGAATGAATGATCTCTGTTTAAGCTGCTTGTCTTAAGCAGGTGCATTTTCTTCCCCAGAAGAAAACTTGCAAAACACAGAAAGTAAATCAGTGTAATGTAGAGACTGTGGAAAGCTTCTTTCTTAGAATATTTGCTACAACTGTTGACTTTCTTCTTTTCTAATCAGCAATTTATCATGATTATTAATTTTTCCTTGGTAAATGACACTTTAAAATAATTCTAGACATTTCCTGAGGGGGAAAGGGGATGAGTATAGTTTTGGTCTATATAGCAAGACATTATCTTTTTCATACAGTTTTGTGTGTGTGTGTGTGTGTGTGTGTGTATGTTTGTGTGTGTGTGTGTGTGTGTGTGTATGTTTGTGTGTGTGTGTGTGTGTGTGTGTGTGTGTGTTTACATGCCAGGGTATATATGTGGAGGCCAGCAGACAACTTGTGAGAATTAGTTCTTTTCAACATGTGTGGCCTATAGATCAAGTCAGACCATTAGGTTTGTAGAAAACCATATTCTCAGCCATTTTTTTCTGGCCCAACACACTTTTTTTTAAAAATGAGAAATTATATTTATGTATTACTTGAGCAAAGAAAAAGATGAATATCTAGAATGAGCATGATAATTAAAAGAATAAGAGAAATAATTTTAAAGTTATGTGGGCCTGAGTAAAGAGAAAAATTTTTAAAAATTTATATTTTGTAGTCATTAATTAGGCATATTCTATGGTCACTTTGTGTAAGAATTGTTAAAAGATGTCATGCAAAAAGGACAGTCATGGAATCAAGATTTAAAATAAAGCTAATTATCAATATTGGAAAGAGTTGGCAGGAAAGAAATGGCAAATTTTTGGCAAACACACATGTGAGTTTGTGAATTATAATTGGGCAGAGTAATTGGCTAGATCAGCTGGTTGTCATGGTGGTTTGCAAATAAGAATGATATTTTAGAGTGTTCATGCTAACTCTAAAAATTACAAATGACCTTTTGTTCTGGCCCATATAAATGAAAAAATTCACACAAACAGAAAATTTAATTATAAAAGGAAAAACAAACATTCCATTATCCGCCTGGTTTTAACCTAGAAAGAACTGCTATAAACCATAAAATGACTTAAATTCTTTCTTGTAAATATATCCAATTCAATGTTTTTAATGTATGATACTCCTAAATACAACCGAAGAAGTAATACCATGTCCAACATCAGTATGTAGGAAAGCACACCCAGTAGAATATAGTCTCCAACAAGCGTTTGTGACACACGACATAAAATATAATGAGAAAAGGGAAGCAGACATTGCGTTTTCCTTTCCTTGTTCTCATGTTCAGGAAGAACGTCACACTTTTGTGAATCCAGGAAAGAGTGGAGATTGTAGCAATCGGTAGTATCTTAACTCAGATTTCTACGTGTGATCTGACGTTACCGATTTCCCCCTCCCCTTTCTCTGTCTTCTTTCTAGTCCTCCCTGATCTTGAAAGCCTTTGAGTTCTTTTCTGTTATGTGTTTGCACAGCCACAGTTTTGGAGACTTTATTTTCTATAATGATAGCTGATATTTGAATTCAATCTTTGGAAAGTCCACATCGCCATTAAACTTTTATTTATTTATTTATTTATTTATTTATTTATTTATTTATTTATTTATTCCTTCCTTAGTATTGACAGAAGAAATCATGGAGGACATTTTCTTTTTTTATGTGTCCTCTGACAAAAATTGTATGAAGAGCATGTTGAATGATGACATAAATACAAATTTTTGTCACTGCTGATATCTTACATTGAAATGATACTTTAGAAATAGATGTTTTATCCAGTGTAAAGTTCCGGAATTCTTAAGCAGATGGGAGCTGCCCTTAAAGCACAAGAATGCTGAACGCAAGCCGGGCGGTGGTGGCGCACGCCTTTAATCCCAGCACTCGGGAGGCAGAGGCAGGCGGATTTCTGTGAGTTCGAGGCCAGCCTGGTCTATAAGAGCTAGTTCCAGGACAGGCTCTAAAAATGCTGCAGAGAAACCCTGTCTCGAAAAACAAAACAAAACAAATACAAACAAACAAAAAAAAAAGAATGCTGAACGCATAAACAAATAAAACCTGGTGGGAAGTGAACCTGGTTTTCATAAGATGAAATCATGCTTGACTCTTTGTAGGCCTTTGGGTGGGTAACTAAAATAATGGGTTAGTGAGGGCGAAGGGATATATATGTTATATAGAAGTTGTTTAGGTATAAGCAAAATTCTTCTTCCTCAAAGACTGTTGATAAGAATGTGAAATCATTGTGAAAATGAGGTAGGAATGCTGAGTTGTTTAATGATGGATAGGCAGTTAGCTTAGTGTCAGAAAGCAGGTATGTGCAGGCATTCTTCTAGATGGATAAAAATAAATAGTAAAATCCTCTATAGATTGCTGTGGGGTGATCTGTTTATTTAACCTAAACTGGGGAAAGAGCAAAACCAGAAGAACTCCAACTGTCCATATGTCCTGGAGACCTTTTGCATAAAACAATGAAATGCCATTTTAGTGGGCGTGCAGCTGTAGAAGATTCCCCAGAGGCAGGGTGTGGGCTGAGAAGCTGCATACCTATGAAAGAAAGAGGTTAGGGAAAAATAATCTAAATTCTTAATAGATTTGCCATGAGCTTTATGACTAAGGTTGGGATTTGTAATGTGTGTACATAAAGTCATTGCTCTGTATTCAATAATCTAGCCCATGGGCATCATCAGAAAAAGAGGGGCAAATGAGACAGAGAGGTGCAGAAGTCATCCATCTTAAATTTTATTTCCTTATAGATACTGTTTTGTTCTAAAGGAAAAAAAATCATAGAGTTTAAGAATAGTCATATATATGAAAAATAGAAATAATAGACTGATACAAAGAAACAAAATACAAAACGGAAAGATTTCTAGTCTTCAATTTTTAAGGCTTATAAATTTATCAACAGGCCACTTGTAAGTTTCTAAGGCTGGAGTGTTAGGTTGGCACCAGGTCGCCTGTGTATGTTATGGCTGTTAGCTTGGTGGTTTTTGTTTGTTTGTTTGTTTTTTCAAGACAGGGTTTCCCTGCAGTTTCTAGAGCCTGTCCTGGAACTAGCTCTTGTAGACCAGGCTGGCCTCGAACTCAGAGATCCGCCTGCCTCTGCCTCCCGAGTGCTGGGATTAAAGGCGTTCGCCACCACCGCCCCGTTTAGCTTGGTGTTTTAAAGGGTATTCTAATAGTGCGGTATTCTATAGTATACCTATAACTCTTTTGCCTTATCTCAGGATTCTTTTTCTTTTAATGGGTTGCCTTGTTGAGGTAGGTATGAGGACTTTTACCTTGTCTTATTGCATCTTGGTTTTGCCCTGCTTGGCTGTCATTTACTAAAGGCCTGCTCTATTCTGAAGAGGAAACAGAAAGGGAATGGATCTATGGGAGTGATGGA